>NC_060268.1:69130722-69214043 GCF_021613505.1 Equus quagga
ACACACACACACACACACACACACACACACACACACACACACACACAGTGGAATACTACTCAGCCAGAAAAAAAGACAAATTCATCCCATTTGCAATAACATGGAAGGACCTAGAGGGAATTATGCTAAGTGAAATAAGCCAGTCTGAGAAAGACAAACACCAGATGATTTCACTCATGTGGAATATAAACAAGTACTGGGACAAAGAAAACAGTTCAGTGGTTACCAGGGGAAGGGAAGTGGGCAGGGGCACTGGGCGTGAAGGGGAGCACTTATGTAGTGACAGTCAAGAAATAATATACAAGTGAAATCTCACATTGATGTAAACTATTATGAACTCTGTAAAAAAAACACACACACACACACACACACACAAAGAAAACATTAAAATGAGTTGCAGGTAAAAGTAAAAAAAAAGAAAAAAAGAAAATTTAGTCCCTGAGTTGCACTAACCACATTTCAAATGCTTAATAGCCACACGTGACTAGTGCAGAACAACGTAAATTAAAACATTTCAATTATCTTAGAAAATTCTGTTGGGCAGTGTTGCTCTAAATGCTGGTTGTTTTATCACCTGGGCTCCAGAGTAAGGACAAGGGTGCAGAGCAAAGCCTTAGCCAGCCTGAGGTGGTCGTGTCATTTGATTGAAAAATTAAGCTTTATTGTTTGACCCCCCTGAAGTTTTTGAGGAATGTTTCATTACAGCATAATCCAGTTCATCCTGACTTATATGGAAATCCTGGGTTTACACTCCACTTCTGATACCACCTTTTGCATTGGGCTAGGCTAGGTTATGCTAGTCACAATCTAAAGAAGCTTGTGTGGCTGTTTTATAACTATTATAGAGTTTCAAAGGAAACTTTCATCAATTAATTGGAGCACACACTGCAGAAAGATTCTACTATAATTACTTGGGCTTAGTAATGGCTGAGTGGTTGGAGATAAATTACGGTCAACAGTCTTAAACAAGGCTAGCCTCAGAAAAATGACTTTCATGGAATGTCTAAATTAACAACAAAAAATAATGGAGGGAATATTTGCTTGTGTTTATAAAGATCCTCCTTTTGAATCCAAGTGATCATTTATTCCATCTTTTTTTTTTAACTGGCACCTGTGCTAATATCTGTTGTCAATCTTTTTTCTTCTTCTTCTTCTTCTTCTCCTCCTCCTCCTCAAAGCACCCCAGTACACAGTTGTACATTCTAGTTGTAGGTCATTCTAGTTGTGGCATGTGGGACACCACCTCAGCATGGCCTGACAAGTGGTGCGAGGTCCACGCCCAGGATCTGAACCAGCAAGACCCTGGGCCGCTGAAGTGGAGCTCGCAAAGTTAACCACTCAGCTGCAGGCAGGTCCCTATTCCTCTATCTTTTGATAGAACTGGTGCAAGTACAGAGTGAGAATGAGGCAGAGGCTGTTTGTTAATGAGGGCATTTTTGAAGTGTAATAGTTTACCAAATGTTTTCCCATTCATCTTATTTGAACTTCATAGTACTCGTAGCAGGTAGGCAGATACAGAAACCAAGAATTGGAAATGTGAAATTATTATTTAAAGTTATGTGATCTTCTAGAGGAGGAATTGGAACTTGAATACAATGCCATCTGATTCCAAGTCCCGACCTCCTTCCTTCCCACGCTTGGCTTCTCTGCTCCTTTCTTGGTAGGGAGGCTTTCAGGAGGAGCTCCTCCTTTCCCTGGGAAGAGTGAGCCCTTATGTAGCCAGCATCCCAGGCCAGGGCACAGAGCTCCCAGCCTGGTAATTACATATCTAGCCAGTGTACTTCTAGTCATCCTTCTCTGTGAGAGCCGATGTTCATACACCATAGCATCTACTCCTGGTAATAATAGGAATCATAGTAAGAGTAGCAATTGTAATAGCAGATAACACTTCTATGGCACATATCTATGTTGGCACATAGATAATCCGAGAATTTACTTATGTTGGTTCATTAGGTGCTATGATTATCCTCATTTCACAATTGAGGAAACTGTGACACAGAAAGGTTAAGGAAGTTGTGTAAGATCATATAGCTGCAGAGCCAGAACCCACGCCCAGGTTCTGACTCTTAGTCCCAACTTTTAACAACCACATTAATTCCTTAAACTATACACAAATAGAGCTAAATGTTACCCTATGTATTAGTGAAAAACTATTTTGTAATAAGAATTGCAAATTTCATCCTAATAGAGGAATTTAGATTAGACATTTTAAGAAATCAGTTTAACAAGAAACAATGCTGCCAGTCTACCAATTGGTTCATTTTCTGAATAGGTACAAATTTTTAATATAATTTATTCAATTGAATAAGTAATATTATTGAGGACTTAATATATGCTTCGGCATGAGCTAATCATTTTGTATGTATTAGTTCATTTGATTCTCACAAGAACGCTTGATATAGCTACTGTCGTTATCCCTGTTTCATAAATGAGAAAATTGAAGCTTGGTCACCCAGCTAGCAAGAGCAAAGCTGAGATGTGAACTCAGCAATCTGAGTTCAGAAACAACATTCAAATATTTAGATAGCCACCTTTAGAATTTCAGAATTAATTATGATTCCAGAAATTTTCCAAATCATCTCTGTCCATTTTTGCTGGTTTTATTGAAACACAATTACTGTATTTTTTCCCATCTAGGTTTATGTTCCAGATGAAAAAAATGCAATTTTGGGAAGAAATACAAATAAGCAAGTTTTCGAAGGCTTGACAACCGGACTTCTCAAAGTCAGTGCTGTGGTTTTTGACTGTCTGATTGCCAGTCGACCAGATGGAAACAGCCAGCTGGCTACATCAAAAATATCAACACAGGAAATGAAAAACAAACCCTCACAAGGTGATGCTTTTAACAGTCGAGTTCAGGACCTCATCAGGTAAAATTGCTAGATTTCTTACAATTTTCTTCTTTTTTAAAAAAAATTAAATGAAAATAATTTAAATCTCAGGGCCCATGTGATGGCAGTGCTTCTCACAGCACCATTCACAAATTCCTGGTAGAGAATACACCACATTTTGTAGAGAGAGAAGGAAAATCGTAGTCATGAAAAGCAATATAGTTAGAGCTCATCTGTCATTCTTGATATTTAGATATTTGATATTAATATATGTAGTATCCAAGCTTTTATAACTTTCTTGCTATCAACTCTTTCCAACTCAGAATTTCTTAGAATTCCCCTATCTTAGGTCATCTCTGGTTATAAATTTGGTTCAGACTTAATAATAATAGCTACCATTTATGGAGCACCCGTTATTTGTAAGGTATTATAGTAGAGGCTTTGCAGCCCTATAAATGTAAGGTTTCTAATTCAGACTTCGTAGGTGAGGAAATTCCTCAGAGAGGTTAAGTGCTTTGCCCAAGGTTATGTAATAAATAAGTTTAAAAGTAGGTAAGAGAGTTGAGACTGGAACTCAGATCCAGCTGGACTCCCAACACCTGTATGCTTTCCCCTACACAAATGTGGCAATTTCTGATGCCTGTTGAAGGTCAACTCTGCTTCCTTCTAAGGTCACCTTTTCTCCAGGGAAATTTACTCGTACTTTGACATCTGAACTCACTTTCTCTTGTGAATTTTGAATCACGTAGGACATTTAATTACCCAACAGGATTCCATCTGGTGTTAATCAATTACCTGTCCCATGTATTGCCAACTCCTCTGTAATCTGCACTGATCTCTGGCTTCCAAAATCCAGGCAATTTGTTGCTCTCTGAAGCTTGGAGGTTAATGGGAGAAAGAGAGTGCCCTCTTCTGCATTTGCTTTTTTCACAGTTCATAAATTTCCTCTGGTTTCTTGTAGTACTTTCTTGGGAACAGTTGTTTCATTGAGTATCTTTCTTAGGCTTGATTACTTTGTTCACTTATCCCTTCCATCTGCCTGCCCTCTTTCCCCAAGCATATTTATTGCTGGAGAATACTAGGCCCTGTGGGTCCACAACCATTTATCATATAGCACTTGACTTTTACCCTCCCTGGCCTTTCTCTCAGTTGCTTGATCCCATTCAATTTCCCCATGTCTTTTTGGTCATTGTAGAACCTCGCCCTCTCTGCTGATGAATGCCGTTCTGTCCCAGCATTCTCCCTTGGGCTGCCATGTGATGCAGCAACCCTGCATTCTTGTCGTTCAGACAGCTTAGCCACATGCCTCGACTGTGATGAGGCGGAAGGCCTAGCCAAATGCTTCAGTACAATTCCAGTGGGCCTTCTAGGAGAAAGTACATACATTTTCACATATATTCTTATAGTTACCAGATCCTTCATAAAGGAGGAAAGTATTGGGGGAGAAAAAAACAGTGGTAATCTGCTAAACCAGATAGTTCATATAACTCAAAATGGATATTGACAACTACCGTATTTTAGAACAAAACTTTGTCACTCTTTTTCTGACTTGAACCACTTTTGGTGAAAGTTTTTTCTTACAGATAATGTATGTGTTGTTACTTTGCTTGATGATGCCTATGTGTAAAACCACAAACCATATCTCAAATCTACCTAATGAAGCAAAGAGAACATGTTTAATTATTTCCATGCTTGCTTTCTCACCTTCTCAGATGTGAACTGACAAGAAATCTCACTCTACTCTCTGCTGCAACCTGGGCATTTTTTGTCAATTTATATCTCTAGTGTTTCAAATTTAAGTGGAAAGAGTTCCAACACAGTCTTTGGTGCTGTTCTTTGGCCCATACCCCTGAGGTAAAGCTGGAGCAGGGCACCCCACCCTGACATGTGTCCCTTCCTCATCTGGTGTAGAAGAGGCAAGAGTGTCTAACAGAGATGAGGAAATAACAGTATTTATTCTCATTATTTTACATGGTTCAGTCCAGTTTCTAAATATAAGGGATTCTTGTAAATATTTATCAATTCAAAGTATGGTCACCTGTACTCACTTTGTGCCAGACCCTGCACAAGGTCCTGGGGGAAAAAACAAAAGACCTTTGACAGAATATCCAGATAATATTGTTTGGCTGTCAAACATCAGAATTTTTTTCTATAAAATGAAAATATTAGCAGTTACAGTGTTTAGCATAGTTCTAGGAAAGAATACTGTTTGTAGGATAGAAGCAAATTGCAATTTGAAAAGATGCTGATTTGAAATTTGTTCAGGAAATGGACCAACCCTGAAGCTCCACAGTTTTGTTTTTTTCCGGTTTTATTGAGATTTAGTTGACATACAGCATGTGTAAGTTTAAGGTGTGCAATGTAATGATTTGATACACGTATATATTGCGAAATGATAAGGTTCTATCATATTGTGACAACCACAATAAGGTTAGTTAACACCTCTATCACCTTCCCGTGTGTGTGTGGTAAAACATTTAAGAGCTACTCTCTTAGCAACTTTCAAGTATATTATACAGTATTGTTAACTATAGTCACCATGCTGTATCTTACATCCCCAGAACTTATTCGTCTTATAAATGAAAGTTTATACCCTCTCACCAACATCTCCCCTTTTCTCCCAACCCCCTAGACCCTGGTAACCACCATTCGACTCTCTATTTATATGAGTTCAGCCTTTTTTAGAGTCCACATATAAGTGAGATCATATTGTATCTGTCTTTTCCTGTCTGACTTATTTCACTTAGCATAAGGAGGCATCACAATTGCTGATTTTAAACTACATTACAAAGCTATAGTAATCAAAAAAGTATGGTACTTGCGTAAAAACAGACACATAGACCAATGAATCAGAATTGAGAGCCTAGAAATAAACCCACGCATATACAGTCCACAAATATTTAACAAGGGAGCCAAGAATACTCAATGGGGAAAGGATAGTCTCTTCAATAAATTGTGCTGGGAAAACTGGATAATTACATACCGAAGAATGAAATCAGATCCCTATCTTAACACCACTCACAAAAATGAACTCAAAAATGGATTAAAGACTTAAATGTAAGACCTGAAACCATAAAACTCCTAGAGGAAAACATAGGGGAAAAGCTCCTTGATAATGGTCTTGGCAGTATTTTTTGGATATGACACCAAAAGCACAAGCAACAGAAGCAAAAATAAACAAGTGGGACTATATCAAACTTAAAAACTTATCCCCAGCAAAGGAAACAATCAACAAAATGAAAAGGCATCCTATGGAATGGGAGAAATTATTTGCAAACGATATACTGGTAAGGGGTCAATATGCAAAATATTTAAGGCTCTCCTACAACCAGTAGCAAAAAAACAAATAATCCAATTTAAAAATGCACAAAGAAGCTGAATGGACATTTTTCCAAAGACACACAAATGGCCAACAGGTACAGGAAGAGATGCTCAGCATCACTAATCATCAGGGAAATGCAAATTAAAACCACAATGAGATAACACCTCACACCTGTTAGAATGGCTGTCATCAAAAGCACAAGAGATAATAAGTCTTGGAGAGGATGTGGATAAAAGTGAACCCTTGTGCACTGTTGGTAGGATTATGCATTTGTATAGCCACTGTGGAAAACAGTATGGAAGTTCCTCAAAAAATTGAAAAAATAACGATCATATGATCCATCAATTCACTTCTGGGTATATATCCAAAGGAAGTAAAATCACTATCTCAAACAGGTATCCACACCTACATTTTTATTTCAGCATTATTCATAATAGTTAAGGCATAGAAATAACCTAAGTGTCCAACATCAAATGAATGGATAAAGAAAATGAGCTAGCTAGATAGTTAGACAGACAGACACACACACACACACACACACAATGTAATATTATTCAGCCATAAAAATGAAGGAAATGCTTCCATTTCTGACAACATGGATGGACTTTATGCTAAGTGAAGTAAGTCAGACATAGACAAATACTGTATGATCTCATTTATGTGTGGAATCTAAAAAAAACAAACTCACAGAAACAGTAGATTGGTGGTTATGAGGGTCTGAAGAGTGGGGATATGGGTGAAATTGATCAAAGGGTACAGATTCCATTTATAAGATGAATAAGTTCTGGAGATGTAATGTACAACATGGTGAATATAGTTAATACTTTATGGTATCTTTGAAAATTGTTAAGAGTGTAGAGCTTTAAAGTTCTCGAGAGGCACACACAAAAAAATTGTTACTATGTTAGGTGATGGAGGTGGATAACTAAACCTTATTGTGGTAATAATTTTGCAATATATACATGTATCAAATGATCACCTTGTACACCTTAAACTTACACAATGTTATAAATCAACTACATCTCAATAAACCTGGAGGAAAAATAATGTTAGTCCTTCATCTTTCAGGTTGCAAATGCTTTCTGTTTGGTATCATTGCCTTTTTAAATGTTTAAATTTTCTATTATTTTATTTTGAAGTATATCAAAATACACCTAACAAAATTATCAACACCTATGTACCAACCTATTTTTCAGTAACTGATAACATTTTTCTATATTATCTTAGATCTTTTTTCTTATTAATAAGAAACCAAATGTTGCAGATACAGCTAACCTCCTCAACTCCATCCCTTTCACCTTATTGTCTCCCAAGAGGTAAATCAGTATTTTAGGGGTTGTGTATATCATTCCCATGCATGTTTTTGTCAATTTTATATATATATGTATGTATTTATGTGTATATAAATATATTTGTGTATATAAATTTCATTTATATGTATATTTATGTATTATATATATCCATAAACAACATACCTACTTTCTTTATTTTGTGTATTTAACCTTTACATAAATGGTATACTATTTTGTCAATTTCTGTTTTAACCTAACATGTTGTTGAGATTTATTTATGTCCATGCATATAGATCTGATTAATTCATTTTAACTGCTCTACAGATTCTATTAAATGAATAAATTCCCAGTTTGTATATTCATTTTCCACCTGCTGGCAATAGTTTCTACTTTTTCACTATTTCAAACAACGAAATCTCAAGTTTAAATGCCTACAGTAGCAATTTGTGAATGCTATGATAAATAAACTTTCAGCTTTACCAGGTAATACCAAATTGTTCTCCAAATAATTATACAAATTTCACTTCTGATCAGCAAAGGATAGGAGTTCCATTTCCCCATATCCTTATCAGTGTTTTGTGTTAACACACTTACTAATTTTTGTCAATCTAATGTGTGGGAAATGGCATTTTGTGTTGTCTTCATTTACATTGTGTTTATCAGTAGTGAGGTTGAGCATTGTTTATCAACCTTCATATCAATCAGAATTCAGTTGTAGGAAACAAAAGCCACTGTAACTATTTTAAGCAGAAAGGATTTAATACACAGAATTAGGTGCTTACAAAATTAGTGCAGGGACTGAAAGAGCAAGTTCTAGACTAGATCTCCGGCAATGACTCCCAGAAGAACACTACAGAACTGAAGAGCTGCAAAATCTGTCAAAATCAAGAGCTAGTATGTCTATCAAAATCATGAATTGTACTCAACCGTTGGAATTGTTCAGTTCAGTAGCTCACTGCCTTAGCCTGGCCCAGGAATGAGAAGCTCCCACTACCACAGATATTGCCTCCAGAACCACACTACGTCCGCTAGATCTTCACCCATCAAAAATACACGCTCCACATCCTGTCTTTCAACCTCCAAAATACTAGTGAATGCATTTACAGATGTGAAGACCTCTAAAAAACAGTCCCTGACCCATTGAGCCAAAATTAGACCCTCCTGCTAAGCTGTAGTAATACTTTGAACATAGCTCTTACAGAGATTATTATGTGTCAGTCTCTACCTTATGAGGTCCTTGAGGTTAGGATCAGTGTCATATTTAGAAATAATTGAATGGATGAATGCATGATTACAAATAGTTATGCCCAAACTTCTTGCATTATTTATGGGATAAATGGTGACATTCACTTAAGCAATATTCAGAAGAGGAGATTTTAGGAGAAGAGATAATGAGTTTTTGTTTGGATTTATCCATGTAGGGGTACCTTATGAACCCCAAGAGGAAATATCCAGAAACTAGAACTTTAGGAAAGAAGTTCAGAAAAAAAGTAGCCTTGGGGATAATTAGGAGTTATTAACATTCAAAGATAGTTGAAACCATGGAATTTCATGAGTTTACTAAACCTAGTTCAAGGATGGAACCCTGTTGAACAATATTTCAGTTGGGGTGAGAGTGAATGTTTGAACAAGGGTAGACAAAGAAGAGGCAATTACTCTTTATGTATCACTATATAACTATATAACTATATAAATATATATATATATATATATATATATCCCTGTATATCCCTTTTAGTTTAAAAGTTCCAATGGCAAAAAGCTACAGAGGAACTCATTTTAAATCTCAAATGGTAAAGCAAATGGAGAGGCCTATTTACTGCAGCATTCACAGCAGCATATTTCCCAGAATGCACATTCCAAGAAGACCAGGAGGTTTTCTACATTAAAGCTTTTCATCCTGGATAAGATAACAGTCTCAACATTATAATTTCAGCATAACAGTTGCAATGTAACAGATATGTTGCCAATGATAACCAATATCCCTTAGAAGATTCTACATTCTTCCCTCAAAGCTATGAAGTGGGCAAAATGACTTTCTGTGCCCTGACCTTTTAGAGCCGTTTAGTTTCAGCATCTTCTTAGGCAGTCATCTAAAGATTGCCAGCACAGTGATTCAAGACCCAGGCAGTTTAGAAAAACGTTAGTCTGACTCATTAGTAGGCACCATAGTTGGCCCCCAATAACCAAAGAGTCCATATTCAGAAAGGACTGCCTGCTCAACAGAGGTCATTTTGGTTTGGTTTGGTTTTTCTATACTTTTTATTTCTTTACTGATTGTGGAGTCTTTCTTCCTTTCTTGCTATTTCAAGACCAGTACAGGAAACCCATTTAAGCCATTTTCATCTTGAGACTGGATGGTTTTGAAGCATTGTGTGGTCACTATTAGTCTGAGGAATTGTCTCAGAAAAAATTTTTCATCCTTGTTTAAAAAACTCAGACCTCATTGAGGACCAAAAGAATTCCACAGAGAAGGAGTATATTTAGTGGAAAGGACACTCTTATCAGGAGTCAGAAGACCTTAGGATATTCCATCTCTCCTGCCTGGGCTAGTGCTTCACCCTCCCTGAGCCTCAGTTTCCTCATCTATCAAATGGATATACTAATATCAATGCCCACATAGTGAATTTGGTTTTCTCATACTGTACTGGTGGGACTGTAAATTGATTCAAGGTTTTTAGAAGGTAATGGGGCTATACATATCAAGAACTCTAAAAATATGCATACTCTTTGACACAGTAATTTCACTTCTGGAAAGTAATCTGAAATCTGATAAGGATTTGTATGAAAAATATTCATCACAACATAGTTTATAATGGTGAATATTGAAAACTACCAAAAAGTTCCAAAAATATTCCACTAGTAGAATATTATTCACCCATTAAACAATGATATTTATGTATGTAATCAGACCTCTAGAATCTAGATCATTTTATAGGAAATACATAGTCCAAAAAATATATATTAAATGACATGACAGGGATATAACCAGCAGAATTTAGATTGTGGGAAACTGTATAAAATAAACAGCAAGGTTTCATTAACAAATAAATTTGCAAAGGAAAATAAAGAGATGGAAGGTTAACCTGCAGATTAAGAAGAGACTTAAAAAGATACGTCACCCAATCATAATGTGCAGTTCTTATTTGGATTCTAATTTTTAAGAAACTACTAAAAACGTTAAGACATTTATGGTACATTTGGAAATTTGAATACTAGTTATTTGATGATATTAAGGAATTATTGTTCTTTCCAGATGTAATAATGGTATTGTGGTTATGTTTTGTTAAAGTCGTTATTTTTTAGAGATACAAACTGAAACATTTGTGAATGAAATGATATAATGTCCTGGATTTGCTTAAACATTATGCAAGGTAGATGTGGATGGATAGAATTGGTCATGGTTGATGGTGGTCAGGGCTGAATGATAAGTTCATGGAGGGTTGTTATTCTATTCCACTTTTGGTTTATGTTCAAACCTTTCAATCATACAGCTCTTAAAGATTTAAAATACAATTCTTACAAAGATATTTTCATTATATAGAAGGGGCCTAAAATAGTCAAATGAATGACAGAGTGACGTCAGCAACATGGTGGCGTGAGCTCACCCGGGACTCTCTCCCCTTCAAATTACAATGAAAAGGAGCAACTGCTTTCCAACCAAAAAAAAAAAATACTAATAACAGAAATCATCGGAGACCCACAGCAGCTAAACAACAGAGGGCAGAGAGGCTGCAACCACCCTTGGAGGAGCTGGAACGGGTAGGAGAGAACTTCGCTCCCTCCCGTAGAGACTGGGATCGCTGCCGCAGGTGAGGGAAGGAGCGGAGAAGGGGCCGCGTGTCCAGGGATCGTGCAGGACTCCTACCACCCATGCAGTGGAAACCCTCTAATGGGGGAAAGCTTTTGCGTGGAGGAACCCCAGCAAGCTGGGCCCGGTAAACCATTGAGTGAGAGCCCATCCGAACCCAGGTCAGGGTGCAGGAGAAAGTGCCACTCCTCCCCCAACCCACACTGCATGCTGCCTTCATGGCTGAAGGCGGAGGACTCAGAACCCACAGCTCTCCACCCCCATTTAGTGGTGACAGGCTCTAACTGCAACCAAATAATAGCATCATGCGCAAAAACTGCTCCTCTACCATCCAGCAATTTATAAAAGCTCCAGTCCAAAAGGAAAACAGTAAAAATATAGAAGTATGTCCTGAGGACTTGGAAATAGTTAAACTAAGTGAGGATGAGTTCAAAGTAGCTATCATCAAAATACTCAATTAGGTAAAGGGAAATATGGAGAAACAACTCAACGAGTTCTGGAGTTACTTCACAAAAGAGATTCAAACTATAAAAAAGAGTCAATCAGAAATACTAGAGATGAGAATTACAATGGATCAGATAAAACAGAATACGGATTCCCTGAATGCCCGTGTAGACACAAGAGAGGAGCAAATTAGTATAATCGAAGATAGACAGGCTGAATGGCTCCAGACAGAGGAAGAAAGAGAACTAAGAATTTAAAAAACTGAAGAAAATCTCCAAGAAATAGCTGACTCAATGAGAAAATGCAACTTAAGAATAATCAGAATTCTTGAGGACGTGGAAAAGGAAAATGGAGCAGAAAGCGTGCTCAACGAAATAATAGAAGAGAACTTCCAAAATCTAGGGATTGAGAGAGGAATGTGTGTGGAGGAAGCTTTCAGATCTCCTAGATTTGTCAATGTAAAAAGACGTACTGTAAGGCATATAGTAGTAAAAATGGCAAAAATGAATGACAAAGAAAGAATACTCAGGGCAGCAAGGCAGAAGAAAATAACCTACAAAGGAACCCCTATCAGACTTTCAGTGGATTTCTCTACAAAAACCTTACAACATAGGAGAGATTGGAGTGACATATTCCAAGTTTTAAAGGATAAAAATCTTCAGCCAAGAATACTCTATCCAGCAAAAATATCCTTCAGATATGAGGGAGAAATTAAATCTTTCCCAGACAAACAAAAGCTGAGGGACTTTTTTGTCACAGGATCTCCACTACAAGAAATCCTCAAGAGGGCTCTCATACCTGAAAAAAGAAAAAAAGGGAGTAAGGGGTCATAAAACACAGAGTAGGGAGACAAATAGATACAAGCAGAATAGGATAGCAAATATTGAACTATAGCCTTAGAATAAAAGGAAGGAAATCATCAAAGCAAAGACAGTCTTATCACTCTAACCACAAACTCACAACACAAGCTGGAATAAGAGATGAAAATAATAATTTAGGAGGGGAGGAGGAAAGGGACTGAAACAGTCTAGTCTAAGGAAGTAAGAGACCACCAGAATATGGACTATGTTATACACGAGATTCTGAATACAAACTTCAGGGTAGCCACTAAACTAAAAACAGAACAGAGACACAAAACATAAATAAGGAAAAATCTGAGAAAGACAGCATAAGAAATTGCAGAAGTCAATGGGTAGGCTAAAACACACAGGACAAGAAACAAAGGAAACGCAGGAAAACCAGAAAATGAACAACAGAATGACAGCATTAAGCCCTCATGCATCAATACTCACCCTCAATGTAAACGGATTGAAATCTCCAATAAAAAGACACAGGGTGGCAAAATGGATTAAAGAACAAGATCCAACAATTTGTTGCCTCCAGGAAACACACCTCAGCTCCAAGGACAAACACAGGCTCAGAGTGAAGGGGTGGAAGACAATACTCCAAGCTAATACCAAACAAAAGAAAGCAGGTGGTGCAATACTTAGACAAAACAGACTTCAAGATAAGGCAGGTAAAGAGAGACATAGAGGGCCAATATATAATGATCAAAGGGACACTTCATCAAGAAGAAATAACGCTTATAAATATCTATGCACCCAACACAGGAGAACCAAAGTTCATTAAGCAACTATTAACAAACCTAAAAGAAGATAGCAAAAATAACACAATAATAGTAGGGGACCTCAACACCCCACTCACATCAATGGACTGATCATCCAGACAGAAAATCAACAAAGAACCAGTGGATCTAAATGAAAAGCTAAAACAGTTGGACTTAATAGACATATACAGAACACTCCATCCAAAAACAGCAGAATACACGTTCTTCTCAAGCGCACATGGAACATTCTCAAGGATAGACCATATGTTGGGGAAAAAGGCAAGCATCTACAAATTTAAAAAAATTGAAATAATAACAAGCATCTTCTCTAATCATAATGCTATGAAGCTAGAAATTAATTACAAGAAAAAAGCTGAGAAAGGGACAAGGATGTGGAGACTAAACAATATGCTATTGAAAAAGCAATGGATCGTTGAAGAAATTAAAGAAGAAATCAAAAAATACTTGGAGACAAATGAAAATGATTACGTGTCACACCAATTCATATGGGATACAGCAAAGCTGTATTAAGAGGAAAATTCATCACAATACAGGCACATCTTAACAAACAAGAAAAATCCCAAATAAGCAACCTTAAACTACACCTAACTGAACTAGAGAAAGAAGAACAAACAAAGCCCAAACTCAGCAGAAGGAGAGGAATAGTAAAAATCAGAGCAGAAATAAGTGCTGTTGAAACAAAAAAGACAGTAGAAAGGATCAATGAAACAAAGAGCTGGTTCTTTGAGAAGATAAATAAAATTGACAAACCCCTAGCCAGACTTACAAAGAAAAAAAGGAAGAATGCTCAAATAAACAGAAACAGAAATGAAAGAGGAGAAATAACAACAGACTCTGCAGAAATATGACGGATTATAAGACAACACTATGAAAAACTATATGCCAACAAAATGGCTAACCTAGAGGAAATGGATAAATTCTTGGACTCCTACAATCTCTCAAAGCTTAGTCAAGAAGAAGCAAACAATTTGAACAGACCAATCACAAGTAAAGAGATTGAAACAGCAATCAAAATCATCCCAAAGAATAAAACCCCAGGACCAGATGGCTTTCTTGGGGAGTTCTACCAAACTTTCAGAGAGGATTTAATACCTATCCTTTTCAAGCTGTTCCAAAAAATTAGGGAGGATGGAACACTTCCTAACACCTTCTACAAGGCCAACATCACGCTGATACCAAAACCTGACAAGGACAGCACAAAAAAGGAGAACTACAGGCCGATATCGTTGATGAACATAGAAGCAAAAATTCTAAACAAAATTTTGGCAACCTGAATTCAGCAATTCATCAAAAGGATCCTACATCATGATCAAGTGGGATTCATACCAGGGACACAGGGATGGTTCAACATCTGCAAATCAAACAACGTGATCCACCACATCAACAAACTGAGGAATAAAAACCACAAGATCATCTCAATAGATGAAGAGAAAGCATTTGACAAGATCCAACCAACATTTATGATAAAAACTCTGAACAAAATGGGCATAGAAGGGAACTACCTCAACATAATAAAGGCCATATATGACAAACCCACAGCCAACATCATAGTCACTGGGCAAAAACTGAGCGCCATCCCCCTGAAAACAGGAACAAGACAAGGATGCCCTCTATCACCACTCTTATTCAACATAGTACTGGAGGTTTTCACCAGAGCAATTAGGCAAGAAAAAGGAATAAAAGGAATCCAAATAGGGAGGGAAGAAGTGAAACTCTCGCTGTTTGCAGACAACATGATCTTATATATAGAAAAACCCAAAGAATCCATTGGAAAACTTTTAGAAGTAATCAACAACTACAGCAAATTTGCAGGGTATAAAATCAATTTGCATAAATCAGTAGCATTTCTATACTCTAATAATGAAGTAACAGAAAAAGAACTCAAGAACACAATACCATCCACAATTGCAACAAAAAGAATAAAATACCTTGGGGTGAACTTAACTAAGGAAGTGAAAGACCTATACAATGAAAATTACATGGCTTTTCGGAAAGAAATGGATGATTACATAAAGAGATGGAAAGACATTCCATGCACATGGATTGGAAGAAGAAACATAGTTAAAATATCCATTCTACCTAAAGCAATCTACAGATTCAATGCCATCCTAATCAGAATCCCAATAACATTCTTTACAGAAATAGAACAAAGAATCCTAAAATTCATATGGGGCAACAAAAGACCCCAAATTGCTAAAGCAATCCTGAGAAGAAAGAACACAGCTGGAGGCATCACAATCCCTGACTTCAAAACATACTGCAAAGGTATAGTGATCAAAACAGCATGGTACTGGTACAAAAACAGGTGCACAGATCAATGGAACAGAATTGAAAGCCCAGAAATAAAACCACACACATCTATGGACAGCTAATCTTCAACAAAGGAGTTGAGGGCATACAATGGAGAAAAGAGAGTCTTTTCAACAAATGGTGCTGGGAAAACTGGAAAGCCACATGTAAAAGAATGAAAATTGACCATTCTTTTTCACCATTCACCAAAATAAACTCAAAATGGATCAAAGACCTAAAGCTGAGACCTGAAACCATAAGGCTTCTAGAAGAAAATGTAGGCAGTACACTCTTTGACATCAGTATTGAAAGGACCTTTTTGGACACCATGTCTTCTTAGAGAAGGGAAACAATAGAAAGAATAAACAAATGGGACTTCATCAGACTAAAGAGCTTCTTCAAGGCAAGGGAAGACAGGATTGAAACAAAAAAACAACCTACTAACTGGGAAAAAATATTTGCAAGTAATACATCTGACAAAGGCTTAATCTCCATAATATATAAAGAACTCACACAACTCAACAACAAAAAATCAAACCGATCAAAAAATGGGCAGGAGACATGAACAGACATTTCTCCAAAGAAGATCTACACATGGCCAATAGGCACATGAAAAGATGTTCATCATCGCTGATCATCAGGGAAATGCAAATCAAAACTACACTAAGATATCACCTTACACCCATTAGAAGGACAAAAATAGCTAAAACAAACAGTAACAAATGTTGGAGAGGTTGTGGAGAAAAAGGAACCCTCATCCACTGCTGGTGGGAATGCAAACTGGTGCAGCCACTATGGAAAACAGTATGGAGATTCCTCAAAAAATTAAAAATAGAACTACCATACAATGCAGCTATCCCACTACTGGGTATCTATCCAAAGAACCTGAAGTCCTCAATTCCAAAAGTCCTATGCACCCCAATGTTCATTGCAGCATTATTTACAATAGCCAAGATGTAGAAGCAACCTAAGTGCCCATCAACAGATGATTGGATAAAGAAGAGGTGGTATATATATATACAATGAAATGCTACTCAGCCACAAAAAAGAACAAAATTGTCCTATTTGCAACAACATGGATGGACCTTAAGGGAATTATGTTAAGTAAAATAAGCCAGACAGAGAAGGACAATCTCTGTATGACTCCACTCATATGAGGAATTTAAACATGTGGACAAAGAGAACAGATTAGTGGCTACCAGGGGAAAGGTGGGGTGGGGGGTGTGCACAAAGGGTGAAGGGGTGCACCTACAACACGACTGACAGACAATAACGTACAACTGAAATTTCACAAGATTGTAACCTATCATTAACTCAGTAAAAAAAAAGGCGGGGGGGGGCGCGGAATAGTCGAATGAAGTTCAGTGTAATGTCATTAACATGGAGAAAGAGTCAAATAGAAAACATGAAACATATCAAACTGTGGTTGTCTTTGGTGAAATTATGGCCAACTTTTTATGCTTTTCCATACTATTTAAATTTCCATAATGAGCCTTTATTTTATAATTAGAAAAAAATAATTTTCCACTTTCTATGGTTAAAACTCTTTTAGATGCCTAACTGGAAATAACAAGCAAAAAAGAATAGTAAAATGGCTTGTGTAACTGGAAAGGTTGACATTTGGAACTAAACACTGAGGCTCCAATTACACCATCTGGGCTTTGTCTCTTTTCTCACTTCTACTTGTCTCTTCTTGGCTTCATTCTGTAAGTGTATTCTCCCCATGCAACAAGTAAGTTGGCTACCAGCAAGTTGGCTACCCAGACTCATATCTCTCAGTTTAGATATCCCCAGTGGAAAGAGATTCTTCCTATGGTCATATATTAATCCCACAGAAGATTCTGATTGGTCCTGCTTAGGTCATATACACACCTTGGTACTTGTTATTATGGCCAAGGTGATGAATACTTTGACTACCCTGGAGCACACGCTCACTCCTGCTTTTGCAGGAGGGTACAATATTTAACAGATCCACTAGGAGCACATGGAATAGGAAAGGAGAATATGCTGGGTAGACAAAACCAAAACTGTCACTACCTGCTCCCTCGTGAGATTGTTAGGATAATTCATTGGGATGGTTAATGTAAAAACACTTTCTAAATTGAAAAGTTCTATGCAAACATGAGCCAGTTTTTAAAAATCTGATTCTGTTAAATCAGATTATAATAAGATCTTCAGTGTGTGCATATGTCAGTCTGTCAGTTTCCTTCATTATACAGAATGGGAATAGGGCTGCTGGTCATCATTTCATACTTCCCAATTTTAAAACTGCAGGAGATGCTCAGTAGCCCAGGTGATTACATTTCCTAATGTAAAAGGAGAAAGGGGGCATTATTTTGCACCTTCTAAGTAGTAAATTTAAGAGGCTCCAAATATCAATTATTCATCAGATTCTCCTTGCTTTTACAAAAACGTGTATTGGTAAATGAATAGTGATGGAGATTTAGTGCACTGGAGCAGAAGCATCAATAACTTTGCATATATTGCTGAAAGTTAACACGTGTTGACTTTCAGAACTGCTATATTCAAAGTCCTCCTCTTTTCATACATGTAAATGCGGTAGCACTGAATCAGTATAAAATCTCTAAGGCTGATTTATCTACAAGGTCATTTATAGTCTTAAAATATTATTTTCAATGATTGCTACTTTGCAGACTAACAAAAGAGCTACTGCTATTGTTGGTCCAGTTTAATAAACAACTCTGAAAAACTTTTTAATGGACTGAAAAGATGAAAGTGACTTCTTAAATGTTATTGTCAACTCTCAGGGCTGGTACTTTTCATAACAGAAAGCAATTAAATCACTGTTTGTTATACTCTTAATGGTGTTAGGATTTTAAAAAATAGAGAACCTACTGTTGGTATTAGAAGTTGTAACAGGAATGTCTGGGTACCATCATCTTATCTTCTGAATCCCTGCATTCTGGTAAATATGGTTCCCTAGTACTTTTTTTTTTTTTTTGGAGGAATATTGGTCCTAAGCTAACATCCATTGCTAATCTTCCTCTTTTTGCTTGAGTAAAATTGTCGCTCTGCCAGTCTTCCTCTGTTTTATGTGTGATGCCACTGCAGAGTGGCCTAATGAGCAGTGCTAGGTCCGCGCCCAGGATCCAAACCTATGAACCCCAGGCCACCAAAGCAGAGCATGCGAACTTAACCACTGCACCACTAGGCTGGCCCTGGTTCCCTAGTACTTTAAGAAGTACTGCTTTTCAAAAGTGCAGAGGTCATTATAAATCATTTCAACTATTGTCAGATTCTTTAGGCCAGTAAGAATGATCAGATAATCATTTTCATTCATCTTTCTTGAAAAATAGCATCAGAATAACCAAAAGAGAGAAGAGAATCACTTACAGAAATAGCTGATTATTCAGGACTAAATCTAAGGAAATTGTTATTTGAGATGGTTTACTCAAACTTGTGTTGTGTTTGCTTGTTTGAGGGGTCAAAGCTTGTGTTATAAGATTTATCTTTGAAGGTGATGATGTTGCCAGCCCATGCAGGTTGATAACACACATTTCTCCCTACATCTAGCTACGTGGTGAACATAGGTCTGATCGAGAAGCTTTGTGGCTGCTTCCTCTCTGTGCAAGGCCCAGTGGATGAGAACCCCAAGATGGCTACATTTCTGCAGCATGCCGCAGGACTCTTAGATGGAATGTGCACACTGTGCTTTGCTGTCACCAGAAGGTAAGGCCTCTATTTGATGTTGATCTGGACTCAACTATGGAAACATCTCTTGAATTTTGCCCATCTTAGGGTCATTTTATAGGGATATAGGTGGTCATCTTGGCCTCTTTTCCTCTTTGTCCTACCTCTGTCCTTACTGGCTTCCCATATTGAGACTTGTCTTCTATTTCTCATTTTCCCTGGCTACATGCTCCTGTCAGAGCCTTTTTTGTTGTTGTTGGTATCATAAACATCATTGCTGGAAGAGACCTTAGAGGTCATCCCTTCCCTCCTCCACTGAGATCCAGAGGAATCAAGTGATTCTCCTTGAGTCAGTGATAAAGTCAAGACGGTCAGCCGGGCCCTCGGCGCAACACAGCACAGCCTCACAGTGCCCTTGATCATGTTCCCATCTTCCAATTACAGCCTCCTAGGTTTGTTTATTTTCCCCTTTGTCTCTTCTTCTAAGGTTCCTCCATGAATAAGGGAAGGGAGCCATCCAAAAACAATAGCTCCCTGAAGTCACACATGACCCATGGACATGATTATAGCCAATGTGCTAGGGACTCTACTGGCCTGGTTGGCTCTTTAGACCCCCTACCCCACCCTGTCGACCATCCTCAAAAACAGTTTTCTAGGCGGGGCAGGGTAAACCACCCTCGTGTTCTTTTCTCTCCCCTCCTACCATCTAAGAATAATTTGCTATAGTGATTCAGTGTTTCTGGTAGGAATATGACATATCCCTCAGGCATATTGAGGATGTTCAGTAAAATAATTTTATTACAATTAAATTCTAAATAGCACTTCATACAAATTATGTATTTTTTAGGGATTTTTCAAGAAGAAAACTATTTGAAACTTATAAAGCCTAGCTGCTTAAAGAAATATCCATCCATATGCAATGTACATAGAATGCAGTGACTATATTCAGAATATTTTAAAGGAGAGAGTTTGTTTTCCAAAAGGAACCTCCTCAACACGTTTTTAGTCTGTTATGCATAGGACCCCTAAGCCCATTTATTCTTTCTTACTGGTACCCAATCCCTCCACTCCCAGTCACATTTCTAGGAAGATTAAGACTGTCTGAGTGTCAAGGAAGCCAAGTATGGCCTGTATTCCGTGTTCCAATTAGTCTCTTCCTTCTAGAAATGCAGACAGAGCCTACCTTCGAGGGATTAGGTGAGAACTAAGGAAGTAGCTGTTTGTAGGTCTGTGAACTAATTAACATTGGGTGGTACCACTCTGCAAAGAGATTGGCAGAAGTAGCAGGGCTCCATCTGGGTCATTGGCACCTGCCAGCTTGGAGATGGCTATGCTGCCCAGCTATTTCCTGTACAGTAGCCAGGCCACTCCCTGGGAGGTATCCTCTCACCTAGGAGACCCCTTCTGACACTGGCTCTTTTGTATACACAGCATTACAAACCTGCCAGCATCTCAAGTCTTTGTCACCTGTACTCTTTCCCTGAATCCAGATGAATATCACACACATAAGCATTTCCATATGTGATACAGTTTGTGGGCTTCAGCTTTCACTTACACACAGATTCACTCACTTGAAATCTGTAGAACTTGAAAGAAACTTAAAGGTCATTCACAGCCACTCATTTTTATAGGGAAGGCAACTGAGCCAAACTAACTTGAATTAGAACCCAAGATTCTTACCTTGGTGCTCCGTCCTACATGCTTGACTTTCTATTATTCAAAATGTGGGAGCATATATTTAATTTTTTTGAAGATTTTCTCAATTACGTATATAGAAAACAGGATCCTCTTCTCTTTAACACACACAGTCATGTCCTTGTCCAGTAGACATTGAGTGAGCATCTGCGCTATGCCAGACACAACACTAAGTACTAAAGATCCTGCCCTCAGGGAACCCAGAGTCTGGTGTGGAGTCAGGCTTGTAAACTAATAACTATCCTAATAGCTGCAGCAGGAGAGCATGTGCACAGAGAAGGAAGTAAAGCAGTCCCAGAGGAGGTCAAGAAGGGCTTCAATGGACTAAATCTTAAAGGATCCAGGACGACAAGTGGAGGGATGAATACAGTTGAGAAAAAGGGCATAATATGTGCACTGTATGATATAGCCGATATTATTGGTGCCTTTGGCCCACCTGCCAACTACTTCCTGTATTTCTCTGCCTGAAGATATTCTCTGGACAAGTAGCTGTTTGTTAGAAGTGCAGAAGAGTTAACACCCCCAGGAGTGACCCTCCAACAAAAAATGAGTGGATAATATCCCAGCTCTGCTAACCCTCTGTGGGACAATCCTGAAATGTGTTCTGTACAGTCTCTCAGAGAGAACCCACTAGTAATTAATTCATTAATACATCCTTGATTGGCTTTTCTCCCTTCCCCCTTTCCCTTCTCCACTTCTTCACAAATAAACTACTTGCACCTGTATCGTTATTTCAGAGTCTGCTTTGAGGGTAACCCCAAACCAAGAGATATGGATATACAAGACATTGTCTCATGTTCAGTTTGATGTAGCTGTACAATAGGGTGACTGTGAGGAGTGGCAGGAGATGACGTATTAAAGGAGCTCCATAAGTGTTAGCTCTTGGAAGGCAGAAAGGGAGACAAGAGTTTGATGTGTTGCACTAGAGTTGTGGAAAGCCGTGAAAATTGTTTAAGAGAGAGTAACAGGATCAGATTTCTGTCACAGAGTAATCACTCCTGGAAAGTGGAGAAGTGACTGGAATGGCATGAGCCTAGAGGCAGAAAAAATAGTAGAGAGGCTCTTGCATCTTCTAAGTAAGAAATGTTGGACGCCTATGGGGACAAGGGAAATAGAGAGGAGCAAATACATTAAGAGGAGACAGAGTAAATGTAAGGGAGATGGCATAGAGTTTGGTGACAAGGAGGTAAAGGGATGGGAGGAATCTAGAATGACTCCCAGGTTTCTGACTTGAAATTTTTGAGTGGTAGATGGTATAGTCTCCAAATTAGGGAATATAAGCAATTTTCCACAGAGGAAATGTGAGTTTGGTCCTGTACCTGCCTAAGGGCTATCCAAGTAGGCCAAAGTCTATATATATATAAAAACCATAGTGTGTATATATAAAATGAAGTACAATTGTTTCCATGTACATATACAGTTGGATTTTAAATAAATCAATGATTAACTTATGGTGGTTTTTAAGAATTCTTAATCCATTTTTTCCCAATATAATTTTCTTCTCCAACCTCAGTTGCTCAGCAAATTTCTGTTAGTAGGCCTTCCTATAAAGGCAGATTATTCTAGAAAAAAACGTTGAGGTGGTTTCCTGGCTTAATTTACCTAGGAAATTCTTACCAGTATCAGAATTAGCAGTATCTTAGCTGCTTCTCTGAAAGAAATGAGGAAAAGTGACCCCTGATTGCTGTTCTTCTTTGCATTCTTCAGTCTTCCAGCATTTCCTGAAAACCACCAAACCACAAGAATACAGACAGTTTTTTCTACCTCTTCAGATTTAGTTTACCTCTAATATTTACAGACCATTTCATACTACTTCCCATTTCTTTGTGGAAATTCTATTTCTAAACTATAAACTACAATGACCTGTTGAAAGCACTTTGTTACATGTGTTAAATAGAGTTTCTGTGCAAGGTCACATCTGTGTCTGGGGAGAAAGGTAGTGTGGTTATTGTTATATTGGAGTAATTCACATAATGCCTGTTTGGGCTACCAGGAGAAGCCAGCCAGAGCCAGAGAGTCAGGAAGACTTGTCCTCAAAGCCCTTTTGTGACCAGCAGGAATAAAAGACAAAGAGGCGAGAGAGGCCTTCAAAAATTGCCTCTTGTGAGCTGGCAGACCCTGAGATAATTAAGTACACTAATTGATAGCACAGGGCTTTGAGTAAACACTTTGCAGGCTGCCAGTGGCCTGGCCTTTGTGATGGTGATTACAGCCGGTCTGCCTTTGAGATACTCTCCTATTGTGCCTTTAATCTTCTAATTTTTACCTAAGTTTTCTGAAAGACAATTTGGGTGTCAGAATTTTTGTTGTTAATCTTAGCTTCCACGTTGGGGACAAAAGCACTAACTGATGATTTTTGTACCAGGCTTGGTTTTGAACAATTAACTTGCATTTCTTTAAGTAAAAATTGAAATTGTAATCTCTGGTGAAAGGATTAATTTTATGTTAGGATTACTCCAGAATTTTAATAAGGGAATTGTTCACAGACTATAATTCTTAATCACAAACCAAATTCAACAAAGTGTAATAGGACTTTCAGAAGTGCCTATTTTTTTGGCCTTTACTGCTACCAGTTTTCTGTTCTTGGTACTATAAGAAGTAAAAAGAAAAGGATAGTTTTCAGACCTCAGGGAAACAACTCAACTGCCATAATTGGCTGTGGCTCACTGAGGCCCTCTTAAGGTGCTGGTTTCTTAGCTGAACTAATAGGATCAAAACAGTAATGAGTGATTATAAATTGCAACCAACACAGGCCTTTCACTTAATCAGAAATCATTTACCAGATTCATAATTGTACTAGGCACTATAGCAAGAGGGCCAGGAAGCAGTGGGTCCACAGTAAAAGAATTTACAATTCTTATGAATGCACAGAAGAAAGAGAGGAGCTTGTAAAACCTAGCTAATTATGATTGGCTGAAGATGACTATTCTGAATTTTAGAATATTTTTACACAGAAAGAACTGTGTTATTATATGTATTTGTGGTTTTCATTTTCATATCCATAAACTGTACTAACAAAATGAGTACTGGCCAAGATCCCTGAAAACCTGTGTCCTAAAAAGATAAGAATGATTTGTAATTTAGCCCATTAATTACGTGGATATAAATGAGTGCTTCTCAACTGTTTAAGGGTGCTTGAAAACCATTTGTTCAAGCAAAGGTAAACTTTAACTCTGCCTGCGTGAATTATTCATTCATTCATTAAACAAATATTTATGTAGCACTTGTTCTGTGCTGGGCCCTGTGCTAGGCTTGGGAGAAAGCAGAAATGACTCAGACATCAATTGTGTTGTCAAGGACTTGTAAGCTAATAGAGGAAAGAAGATGCATATACAAATATCCATGGTGTAAGCCGGAGAGTGATACAGAGGAGAGAAGATAAGACACAAAAAGCACTTAGCAGACTGCTTGGTACATAGTAAATGCTTACTAAATATTGGTTACTATTATCACATCATCATCGATGAAGCTCATAGGAGGGAAAGATCACTCTTATTTGTAGGAATTAGCTGTTTTCTAGAGCAACTAAAACATAACATGGGCCTTGAAGGATAGGAAGAGTTGGAACATTTAGAGTTGAGAAAAAGGTAGACCAAGAAAATATGAAGAATATATAGAGTACTTTCACTGGATTTTGAGATGTATGTAGTGGTGATTTTAGTACCCCCCAGATTGTTATGAGGGTCAAATGAGATCATAAATGTAAAATTACTATGTGAACCACATAAATGATTTGCTGAGATGTGATGGTGGTAGTGGTGTCATTAAAAGCCTTTGATCAGGGAAGTGACATACTGAGAACCATATTTTGGGCACATTAATCAGGTATCATGTGAAGAATGTACTAGAGGGGAGGTAGAAAGTGGAAAGAATCATTAACAGTCATCTTGGCAAGAGAGAAAAGGAATGGAAAAGAAGAATTTTTTAAATCCTCTCATAGTCTCTCTTTTTGTGTATGGTATCACCGGTCTTCCAGGCATCAGGCTCTAAACATCATCATCTCTATTCCATCTCTCTTCCTTTTACCCCAGATCTAATATGCTGTCACAGTCTGTTGACTGGAAGGAACCTTACAGTCACCTTAATCCAGTCTTCCATTCAGGTTTTGATCTTTTCAGTAACCTAATCCAGCCTGTATTTGAATATCTCCATTGACAGGGAACTCATTACTTACTAAGGGAGCCTATTCTGTCATTAATCAGTTTTATTGCCTGAAAAGTCTCTCTTTATACCAAACTCTAATCTGTCTCCCTACTGTTACCTCATCCTACTTGCTCCTTGGCAGCATACAGACTATTCTGACTTGACTCTTCTCCCTGAACTTCACTGGTCTCATCCTACCATAGAGTCTCCTTTGCTTTTCTTCTCCTTGTTCCAGTTACTATGATGATGTAACAAATTACCCCAAAACTTAGTGATGAAAAAAACAATCTGTTAATCTCTCAGATTCTGTGTGTCAGGAATTCTGTCAAGAAACAGAGAGAATGGCTTATCTTTGTTCCACAGTGTCTGGGCCTCAGTTGAAAGACTTGAGGCTGGAGGTTGGAATCATCTGAGTGCTTGTTGACACATGTCTGTGGTTCATGCTCACTGTTAGCTGGGGACCTTTCCATGTGGTCTCTCTACTGAGGCTGATTTGGGCTTCTTGATAGCTTGATGGCAGGCTCCAAGAAGGAACATCCCGACAAGTAAGAGAGCCAGGTGGAGACCATATCACCTTCTATGACCTAGCCTCAGAAGTCATGCGGCATCACTTCCACTGAATTCTGTTTGTTAAGGCAATCACAAAATCCCACCCAGCTTTAAAGGGAGGAGAAATAGACTTTACCTCTTCATGGGAAATATAAAGGTTCTAGAAGAGTATACTGGACAGAAATATTGCTATGGTTATGTTTGAAAAATAGAATCTGCCACATTCCAACCTACCCTAAACATAAATGTGTTCCCAATATCCTGTTATCTGTCTTTTATTTTCTCTGCAGTCTCATATTTGATACTGTCATCCTGTCTCTTGGCATCATCTCTGTTGGCTCTCAAATCTTTTCTTGTCATTAGCCACTGTCCTTGGACAGCAGACTTGCTGGTATTGGGAGATAGGGAATGAACTAAATGAAATAGGGCTAAGCAAGTGGAACAAAAGGAAGTGACACTTGTTGAGCACCTTTTATGTGCCCAGGGTAAGTGCTCCTCATAAGTTATCTCCCAGCAATCCTGCCAAAGGAGCATACCAGCCTCTAGGCTGATAAGGAAGGATGACCGTCTGCATCCTTCAGGTCTGGGAAGTGAGAGCATACAGGAGCAGGAACCTCTGGGCTGTCTCTATATTCACAACTGGGCAAATGCTAGTAATGAGATTCCTGAAAGATTCCTCCTAATGTGGAACATGGATAAAGAGAACAGATTAGTGGTTACAGAGGAGAAGGGGGTAGAAGGGTAGGCAAAAGGAGTAAAGGGGCACATATGTCTGGTGACAGATAGAAACTAGACTATTGGGGGGGGGGGCCAGCCCGGTGTTGTAGGTTAAGTTCATGTGCTCCACTTCGGTGGCCTAGGGTTCACAGGTTCAGATCCTGGGCGTGGACCTATACACGGCTCATCAAGCCATGCTGTGGCAGCGTCCTACATACAAAATAGAGGAAGATTGGCACAGATGTTAGCTCAGGGACAATCTTCCTCAAGCAAAAAGAGGAAGACTGGCAAAGGATGTTAGCTCAGGGCCAGTCTTCCTCACACACACACAAAACATAGATTATTGGTGGCGAGCACAATGTAGTTTATACAGAAACTGATATATACACAAAGTTATAAATCATTATGACCTCAATAAAATAATTTTTTTAAAAGATTCATCCCAGGTGGTAATAAAGCATTAGTTGACTTACAGGGACAGAAAGACAACCACTTCATTGCTACAGTTCCAATTGTGTGTCCACTCTGTGCTAGGCACTATGCCAGAGAAAGGGAGCTGTCTGAGCCCTAGCCCGCAGTGCCAAAGTTTAGGGGCAGCTTCACTGACTTACTACTCCCAGAGGGGATAGGGTATAATGAAGGAAGACTGTCAGTACAGGTGCAGGCTCACCAGCCTTAGGGCAACAGAGTATGTCCAGGATACACTTGCAGTTGGATTCTCACTGGCTCTACGACTTTGAGGGGCAGGATCTCAAGAGGAAAACCCTGTGTAGTGTTGTGTTGAAAAGCACAGATTTAGGAGTCAGAAAAATGTGGATGCCATTTCTCCTCTCCTAGTTCTGTGACCAGTGGGCAGATTCCTTAGCTTTTGAAAGCCTGTTTCCTCACATTATAAAAGTGAATTCGATTATTCTTCCCTCACAGGATTGAACAGGGTATGGGCAAATGAAGACTAACACCTCTGTCACCCTGACCTGTTGCCTAAGGTGCTATTTTTAATATATATTTATTATACCCAACTTGGTTCCAAAAAGATTTGAGATGGCTTACAGAGTATATACGTTTTTTATTTTTAAAAAGATGAAAACATTAGAAAAAAAGAAAATATGTAGGAAAAAGTAAGTCAAGGCTTAGAAGTAAGTAAAATTAAGGCAGAAACTACATTCATAACAAGGCCCTGATAGATATTTCTTCTTCGAATTCCTTCTAGCAACTTCTACCAGAAACTTGTATTTAATATGTTAGATTCTAAGCTAATTGGCTTTCATCAAAACATGGCTCTTCCTCCTATTTTATTCTACTCATGATTCTAGCCATCTGATCAGATTTTAAGAGACAAAACCATAGTTATCTATTAAGTTCTGTCACCCAGAATCCCAATCCAGTCCTTTCCAATTCAATCAAAGGGGTGCTTGCCTCAGGAATATGAGATGGCACCTGCCATTTATACCTCTTACTTGATATTTGTCTACTCCTAGTTTACTGGTTCCCTTGTCCTGTGTATATGTTTTATGTCTTCAAATGAAAAGATTCTCTAAGGAAAGAGACTAAATATCCTAGCAGCTCCCTCTCAGGTACCTAGCGTCAGGCTAGAAACAAAATAAGAACCCAGGAAATAGCTGTTGATTGGCAGAGTTAGCAGATACCAGTGTGTACCATTGACCTAAATGAGGACTGAAAAAGGATGAAATTTATAGAAATGGCTGTTAAATCCTATTTTTGATTATAAGAACTAACTGCATGTGTTTAGGATGGGAAGAAAGTGAGTGACAGGGATCTGAAATATAACTTTCAACGATAAGGGAGGAAAAAGACTTAGCAAATTACCTGCCTACCAGTTCAAGTAAGGAAACAGTGTTGCTTGATTCCCAATGAATACACTTCAATTTTGACTGAAGTGACAGGAGTACAATGTACACAACCAGAAAGATTTAGTCCTGTTCCACCACAGTACACTACTCTAGAAGTAGTAATTACAGTAGCACTTCTAGAGTACTACATTCAGTGAGGAGATTGAATCAGTAATTTAAAATCTTCAAACAAAGAAAAGCACTGGACCTAATGGCTTCAGTGGTGAATTCTACCAAAGTTTAAAGAAGAACTAACACCAGTCCTTCTCAAACCTTTCCAAACAATTGAAGAAGAGACAACACTTCCTAACTGGTTCTGAGGCCATCATTACCCTGATATCAAAGCCAAAGACACTACAAGAGAGAAGATTACAGACCAATATCCCTTATGAACAATGATGTAAAAATCCTCAACAAAATACTAGCAGACTGAATTCAACAGCATACTAAAAGGATTATACCCCATAATCAAGTGGGATTTATTCCTGGAATGCAAGAATGATTCAGTATATGAACATCAATCAGTATATTAGGTCACAGTAACAGAATGAAAGAAAAAAACACATGATCATCTCAATACAGAAAAAGTATTTGACAGAATTCAACACCCTTTCATGATAAAAACACTCAACAAACTAGGAATAGAAGGAAATTACCTCCACATAATAAAAGCCATATCTGAAAAACCCACAGGGAGTATCATGCTCAATGGTGAAAGAATGAAAGCTTTTGCTCTCAAGAACAAGGAAAGGATGCCCACTTCCACCACTTCTATTCAACATTACTGGAAGTTATAGCCAAAGCAATTAGTCAAGAAAAAGAAATAAAAGTCATCTAAATTGGAAAGGGAGAAGTAAAATTATCTCTGTTCACAGATGATGGGATCTTATACAGGCATACCTTGTTTAATTGCACTTTGCTTTGTTGCTCTTCACAGATATTGCATTTTTTCCAAGACTCTCCAGCAGCAAAAAGATTATGACTTTCTGAAGGCTCAGAAGATGGTTAGCATTTCTTAGCAATAAAGTATATATATTCTACTGGGGAGGGTTCATCCTGAGCTAACATCTGTTGCCAACCTTCCTCTCTCTCTTTTTTTTTTTTTTTTTTAAGATTTTATTTTTTTCCTTTTTCTCCCCAAAGCCTCCCGGTACATAGTTGTATATTCTCCGTTATGGGTCCTTCTAGTTGTGGCATGTGGGACGCTGCCTCAGCGTGGTTTGACGAGCAGTGCCATGTCCGCGCCCAGGATTCGAACCAACGAAACACTGGGCCGCCTGCAGCGGAGCGCGCGAACTTAACCACTCGGCCACGGGGCCAGCCCCTCTTTTTTTTTTTTCCCTTCCCAAAGCCCCAGTAATAGTTGTATGTTCTAGTTGTAAGTCCTTCTAGTTCTTCTATATGAGCTGCCGCCATGCATGGCTACTGCCAGACAAGTGGTGTCGTTCCGTGCTCAGGAACCAGACCCACGCCACTGAAGCAGAGTGTGCCAAATTTTAACCACTATGCCATCAGGCCTAGTGTATTTTTTAATTAAAGTCTGTACTTTTTTTTAAGACATTTTGCAATTGCATGCTTACTAGACTACAGTATAGTGTAAACATAACTTTTATATGCACTGGGAAACCAAAAAATTTATGTGACTCACTTTACTGCAATATTTGCTTTATTGCAGTGGTCTGGAGCCAAACCCAAAATATCTCTGAAGTATGCCTGTATGTAGAAAACCCTAAAGATTCCACAAAAAAACTGTTAAAACTAATAAATGAATTCAACAAGGTAACAGAATACAAAGTTAACTCACAAAAATCAGTTGCATTTCTATACATTAACAATGAATAGTCTGAAAAGGAAATTATGAAAACAATTCCATTTACAATAGCATCAAAAAGAATAAATTACTTAGGAATTAACCTCACCAAGAAGGTGAAGTTACATGTACAATGAAAAGTACAAAACATTGCCTAAAGAAACGAAAGAAGGCATAAGGGCCAGCCCAGGGGCACAAAGGTTAAGTGCGCACATTCCAATTCAGTGGCCCGGGATTTGTCAGTTTGGATCCCGGGTGCGGACATGGCACCTCTTGGCACACCATGCTGTGGTAGGCATCCCACAGGTAAAGTAGAGGAAGATGGGCACGGATGTTAGCTCAGGGCCAGTCTTCCTCAGTGAAAAGAGGAGGATTGGCAGCAGTTAGCTCAGGGCTAATCTTCCTCAAAAAAAAAAAAAAAAAAAGGCATAAATAAGTGGAAACACACCACATGTTCATGGATTGGAAGACATTATTGTTAAGATGTCATTACTACCCAAAGCAATCTATAGATTTCTTGCAATCCTTATCAAAATTCCAAGGACTTTTTTTGCAGAAATAGAAAAACCCATCGTAAAATTCATATGGAATTTCAAGAGACCTCAAATAACCAAAATAATCTTGAAAAAGAAGAACAAAGCTGGAAGACTAACACTTCCTGGTTCAAAACTTCCTACAAAGCTACAGTAATCAAAATAGTGTGGTAATGGCATAAAGACAGACGTATGTAACAATGGAATAGAATAGAGAGCCCAGAAATAAACCCTCACATATATGGTCAAATGATTTTTGACAAGGGTGCCAAGACCATTGAATCGGAAAGGACAGTCTCTTCAACAAATGGTGCTAGGGAAACTGGATATCCACAAGCAAAAGAATGAAGCCGGACACTTACTTAACACCATAACTCAAAAGGGATCAAAGACCTAAATGTGAAACCTAAAACTATTAAAATTTTAGAGGAAAACATAGGGCAAAAGCTTCACAACATTGGATTTGGCAGTGATTTCTTGGATATGACACTAGGCACAGGCAGTAAAAAACAAGTAGACAAATTGGACTGCATGAAAATTTTTTTAATTTGTGCATCCAAAGGTAATATCAACAGAGAAGAGAAGCAACCCAGAGAATGGGAGAAAATATTTGCAAATCATACATCTGATAAGGGATTAATATCCAGAAACTATGAAAATCTTCTAAAACAACAACAAAAATACAACCCCATTAAAACATGAGCAAAGGACTTGAATAGGTATTTCCCCAAAGAATATATACAAACGGCCTATAAGCCCATGAAAAGATACTCAACATCATTGATCGTGGGGAAATGCAAATCAAAACTACAATGAGAGGGGCTGGCCCAGTGGCATAGTGGTTAAGTTCACATGCTCTGCTTCCATGGCCCAGGGTTCGCGGGTTCAGATCCTGAGCATGGACCTACACACAGCTCATCAAGCCATGCTGTGGCAGCATCCCACATAGAAAAGATAGAGGAAGATTGGCACAGATGTTAGCTCAGCAAACAAAAGCAAAAACCTACAACGAGATACCACTTCACACCCATTAGGATGACTGCTACTTAAAAAATAGAAAATAACAAGTGTTGGTGAAGAATTGGAGAAATCAGAATACTTGTGCATTGGCGGTGGGAATGTAAAATGGTACAACTGCTGTGGAAAACATTATGGCAGTTCCTCAAAAAAAGAAAAATAGAATTACCATATGGTCCAGCAATTCCACTTCTGGGTATACCCAAAAGAATTGAAAACAAAGTTTCAAAGACATATCTGCACACCCATATCAGCATTATTCACAATAACTAAACTGTAGAAACAACCCAAGTGTCCATTAGTGGATGAATGGATAAACAAAATGTGGTATATACATACAATGGAATATTACTTAGCCTTAAAAAGGAAGGAAATTGTGACACATGCTACAACATGGATGAACCTTGAGGACATTATGCTAATTGAAATAAATCAGTCACAAAAAAGTAAATACTGTATGATGATTCCACTTATATGAGGTATTTAGTCAAAATCATAGAGACAAAGTAGAATGGTGGTTGCTGAGGGGGAGGGAGGAATGAGGAATTATTGTTTAATGAGTATAGAGTTTCAGTTTTACATGATAAAAGAGTTATGGACATGATTGGTGATGATTACACAACTTTATGAATATATTTAATACCACTGAACTGTACACTTAAAAAGAGTTAAGATGGTAAGTTTTATATTATGTGTATTTTACCACAATAAAAAAGGGGGGGGGGGAATAATGCCCCTGACAAAGATACCTAAACCTTAATCCCCAGAACCTATAAACATGTTACCTGACATGGCAAAAGAGATTTTGCAGAAATGATTAAGGATCTTGAGATGGGAAGAGTATCCTGGATTATTCAGGTGGGCCCAATGTAATCACAAAGGTCCCTGTAAGTGAAAGAAGGGAGCAGCTAAGTCAGCATTAGAGAGGGATTTGAAGATGCTACACTGCTGGCTTTGAAGATGGAGGAAGGGGCCACAAACCAAGAAATGCCATCATACTTGAGAAGCTGTAAAAGGCAAGGAAACAAATTTTCCCCAGCCTCCAGAGGGAACACAGCTCTGGTGACACCTTGATTTTAGCCTAGCAAAACCTCTTTTGGATTTCTGACCCCCACAACTATAAGAGAATAATTTTGTGTTGTTTTGAGCAACTAGCTTGTGATAATTTATTCCAGCAGCGATAGGAAATGATATACTCACCTGCCCCTATTAAACTGTAACCTCCTCTAGGACAGGTCCTCCTTGACTTTGCACATCACAGGTGGTCAGTCTTCCTGAAGCACAGGTACTTTGGCTTTTTAAATAGAGAGTGTCGGACAGATCATCATGCCCCTGTGCTCACCACAAAACCTGATGAGTGATAAGACTGGATGCAGATCAGCTGTCCCAGAATATCCCAGTACGTAAGAGCCCACAGCTGGAATACCTCTAAGAAATAATTTACTTCTCCTTGAACAGTGAAGTTCACATCCATCACTGGGAAAGATAATAATTTAATCCCACTCACTCCCAACACTAGACCTTTGAGTGGAGTTCTCTGGGTTCTGGGGCTAAAATGGGAGGTTCTCACAAGATGCCTTAGGGATTCCAGAACTAAAAGAGTGAACAAAACCAAATCCAAGAAGCTAGGAGAGCAGTCTAGAAGATCACCATCACTTAAAGAAGATGAGAGTGGATGTTACCAAGCCAGAAATCTGGGGACCAGGGAGACAAGAGCAAACAAGCCAAGAAAAAACAGGTGAAATGGGGCTGCAGGGTCTGGAACTGTCACAGCTGCTTTTTTGGGCCAACTAAGGACTGGTACATAAGTGGTCTAAAATAGCAAAGATGGAAGGGCTTACACAAATCATTGCTCTTTTTTTGCCCAGTTATACTCTCCTTTAAGGCAAAGTAGGGTTTTCAGATACTGTGCAGGAGTATTGATGGCCCAGTTATAGTTTTTCCTAATTGAATCTAACTTTTAATGGACAGAAATGAATATAAAACTAAGATCTCTAGTCCTAGAAACCAAACAAAAACACTTTAAAATCTGGTAAAATTGCAAAGATCTCAGAGTGTTATATACAAAATTTCAGATATGATTTTTCATATCTTCTGTGTATTTTTAGAAGAAAGCTATAACCCATGCCTGATATGAATAAGGCCTTTTACTTTTTTATTATAAACACTTAGACTTAAAATGATTATAACTGACAGTTAAAGCCAACAGGAGCTGGTAGCCTGTTCATGGACAAATTATCTGTATTTCAGACTAAATCAAAAGTAAACATTTTGTAAAGTCCGCTTCAGGTCTGCATTAGTCCTGTGGAAGCCAAATGCAGCAGACAAGCCCTCTCCCCACCCCTCTGCCCCATATACTCTATGGGCTCACTTCTTTTCCATGAAGCAATATTATATACATTTTGAATTATTTCCACATCTGAGTTCTTGAATGCTTATTTAATTGATTTTTCTGAATCAAGATTTTTATTTCATCAGGAGAATATTTCAAAAGACCCTGGAATGTGTTGTTTTGTAATCTATGATTATTATTTTCCTAAATATTGGAGTGGGGTAGAGAAAGGAGGAACTATTTTGCTTTCACTTACTTTTTCTTTTTTTGCATTTATTCTTTTGAGTAATATTAATTGCAGTGAGTTCATGTCATTTAATAAATGCGTAGAAAGATTAAGTATTATAAAGTGTTTTAAATGATAAAGCTATATTCCTGAATATCTATATTTGAATATGCTGATAATCAGTTTAAAAACAACACAGGCAGTAGTGGGTGAAGTCAGCATTCTGAATCACAAAGCAGTAAAACTGTTATCACCAGCAATGATGTCACTCATCCCCAAGGTTCTGCAAGCCTATTAGAAATTAGCTTTAGGGAGAAATGTCTTCTGACTTGTCAGTGGTTCTGAAAGGCAGTCAGTGTTAAACAAACACAGACCTCTTTTTGGAACCTATATAATAAACTCAGACACATTAATCTGCACTCACGTCTCTAGTCAGAGCCTGACCTCTAACTCTTATGGCTATAATGGAAGGAAGGAAGGAAGAGCCAACTGACATTAGCTAACAGAGTTTGTATAAAGGTTCAGATGCACCTATGAGCAAATAAATATCATATCTTAACTTTTTGCTTTTATTGAGTGCCATGACACAAAAAAGTGTCTATCCATGAGGATACGAGATTACGTTATAGTCTCTTTGTACTTTGTTTAACAGAGTTCAGTTAATCCCAAAATTTGACTTAAGAGAAAGCATGGAGAGAAAAGAGACCAATTTCTGTTTGCCTGGATGTTTTGGTCCTTGGACAAAGCACTGCCCTTAAAGAGTCAGAAGTCCTTGGCGGTACCCCTGCCTTTGCCACTGACAAATTTATATGACCTAAAACATCTCATCTAATCTCTCTAGGTCTCCGTTGCTTCATGTGTGCAATGAGGAGAACAAAACCTTCTCTACCAATTATGAAAAACTAAGAATGAGATGTGGTGCAAATGTGAATATACTTAGCAGATCCTGCCATATAAATGAGATGACAGTATTTCATAAGAGAGCTGCTTTCTTGAGAAGAGAATAAGGTATACAATGTCATCTCGCATTCTTAGCAATATGAGAAATAGTGCACATTCAGGAGATAAACACTTACCATGGTTATGAATAAAATTCTATATTGATACAACTAGCAATTTAAATGAATAAAATAATCCCTTTGGAAAAAATAAGTTATGAATTAGAAAACTAGACAAGACGCTAGAAACTTGCCAGCCAGCACTTCCAAATTCTTATTTAATTAGTGGTGTTTTTTGAGTGCTTCTAGGCAAGTTAATGAGATAAGCATAGATCTTTTAATACCTCTCTCTTATTCCAGATTCCAGCTGAAAGGAACGACAACAACAAACAAAAAAAAGGAGAAAACTTGTATTAGTGTTAAAAATAGGGAAGGGTATCATCCCATGCCAGAAACATAAAAGACACTGCTGCTCAGTATTGTGCAGATCATGCTAGATTAAAGGAAGACACTAAGCAAGGACTTGTAACTTCCCTTCCTGAGAAAGAGCTGTGTCCCGTGAAGGAGGGCTACTGGCCCACTTGGAACAGCTCTGAGACCTGAGGATTGTCTAGTGGTTAGAGCAAGTGGCTACAGCAGCTGTAGACCTTACATCTTCTCAGATTCAAACCCAGTGGAGAAAAAGTGAAGGCTTCTTTCTAAGTATTTCAGCAAAAGAATCTCCCTCCATTCCATTAGCTCTGACTGTGACATGTGCCATCCCTGAACCATGCTGAATAGCCAGAGAAATAAAATGTAAGCTTACCTTAGGCCTGCACACCCTTGAGCCAGAGTGCATAGGGAGGAGGGCCCAGCTGAAGTACTCTGGCCATGAGAAAGGGAGTGTGGTTCCTCAGAGAGAAGTCTGGGTGCAGCTTCTAGAGACAAAGGGTGAATGAATGCTTGGCAGCCACATTTACTAAAACTGCAGCCTCTTGATCACTAGATAGATGCTTCATGTATACGTGAGTTCAGGAGTGAAGTGGATTTAGCAAACCCTTGCTGACTTTACTATTGATTTTAGGAATTCTTTTGCCACTGCCATTGCTTCTTGCTCATCCATAGCACCGCCTGCCACAGTTGCTAAGCTGACTTCGTGGTGATTTGTATGAAGCTAATCCAGTACTTGCTTGTTCTGGGAAATCTGGCGCCACAACCTGTCCTGCCACTACTCCTTGTTGGAACTGTGCCTTCTAAAGCAGTGAAAGTGTCTCTCTGCCACAGTACACCAACGCACTACTAGGTTTTTGAGGCCTCATGCTTTCCTGGTAGCTGCCTCCCCTGAGATTTCCTTTGTGTATCTAGAAAGGAAGCTATGGTGTTTTTGATCTCTGAGTCTGTGGACTCTGTCTAGTTTGCCCAGACCTACAATCTAAGCAGAGCAGGGCGACCTAGGCTGCAAAGGGCTCATTTGGCACTGCTGCAGCAGCCTTGTCTCTCAAGGGGAGAAAAGGACAAGACACAGTGCACTTGTGTGGCGGAGGGCTGCATTTATTCCTTGAGGTTTCTTCTTACGTTATTACACAACTCAGATGATTTGCTTTTAATGGTCTGCTTGTCTTGTTCCATTTGACCTATAAAAATGCTAACATCCTTTAAGTAGATTTCTCTTAAAGAATTGCATGTTTCTTTGTCAGGTCATACAGCATATTTGACAATAATCGCCAGGATCCCACAGGACTGACAGCTGCTCTTCAGGCCACAGACATGGCTGGAGTTCTGCACATGCTCTATTGTGTCCTCTTCCACGGCACCGTCTCGGACCCCAGCACTGCCAGTCCCAAGGAGAGTTACGCTCAGAACACAATCCAAGTGGCCGTTCAGAGTTTACGTTTCTTCAACAGCTTTGCAGCTCTTGATCTGCCTGCTTTTCAGGTACCAAGCATCGGTTAGGGTTAGTGTTAACCAACCGAGAGTTAATGTTTAGTGTAGATATGATGTGAGATTCTTCTCCTGCTTTGGGGCATAAGGAATAAACTGCAATAAAGGAAATTATAATACATACCAGTTTTTAAGCTACTATCTTCTGGGAACTGTATTAGATGCGCTACATATGCTTTATCATTTATTCTCATGACAACCCCTGCAAGATATTGTTATATGCATTTTACAGATGGAAATGCTGGCAGTTAAATAATTTGCCCAAGGTTGAGCCAGGACTGGTACCCATGATTCTCTAACTCCAAAGTCTATGCCACTCTGTTGCTTATAAACCTTCTGTCTTGATTCTTTAGAGAAAGGCGTTATCATCCCATCAACTTTTAAATATTAAGGAAAGTAATGGTTTCGTGTATAAACAGAACCAACATTAGATAAATTGTTTTGAATGATATGACTTTCTATGGATGATTTAACTGATTTGTGTCCAGTGTAAAGTGCATGTTAAATGTGCAAACCCCTATAAATTAAGTTTTTATAGCTAAGGAAAGAAAAATTGCTTTATGCTGTAACACCAGATTGTCAGGTTAGAAACAAACTTTTTTCAAGTAGGAAATTTAATTTTCAAAAACACTGAATCTTTGGAACAGAGAAAGCCCCAAGGAGTAGACTTTCTCTTTCAGTTTATTAACTGTCAAGTGATTTCATTAAAAAAGGAACAAACTTGGCATATAATGAACCCATAATTTAGATGAATTGCTTTGCTCAGAGTGAAAAGGGTTAGAGAGATACAAATGTATGAAAATGGTGGTCTTTGGCTATTCTGAGATGGAAGAAATGCTCCTGTTTTGTAGCTGATGACAAATGTGCAATTCTTGTCTTCCTGTCATTCTGTTCACAATAGGAAATTAGTGAGTAAGTTGTATCATTGAATTCAATATCTTTCAACTAGGGTTAGTTTATCCATGACAAGAACAGAAAGCTCTTTCTTAGAGAAAATGCTTTTCAGTTTCCAAAGCAATTGAACTAGCCTTAGGTGGTAACTATACAGTATGTAAACTTTTGAGAGTTTAAAGCCACCTAAAATAGGAGATATCTGCTTCAGAAAATGTCGGTAGTTCTTGCCTCTGCGTTAAACATAACTTCTCTACTTCATGAAGACCCAAGCCCATTGTGTTCCATCGGGAAACAGCTTGGAAATCAGGAGATGCTAATTTTATGTCCTCAGAATATGGAGACCAGTCTTCTACCCATCAGCTAGGCCCAACTAGAATGATTTCCTTGTTACCAGGGATTATGAATAGCAAATATCTAAACACTGTCTCTTAGCTTCTAGTTTCATGGGTCTTCTGACCCGGATTTGTACTGCTGTGGAGTACTCCACATCATAAACAAGCATCTATATTAAGTCAGCCATTCCGTCAGTTACTCTGAGTGTCAGGGAGCCCCAGGTCGCTGCTCTCCACCCACCCCTCCTGTGAGCTCTTGTCCTGTGCAGCCTCACTCCAAAGGAGCACCACTAAACTCCAACCAGCCCTGCTCCCTAGTGGCCTTTAGGCACAATGGCCAATAATGTTAGAAACATCAAAAGCTTATCTCTGGAGCCCTTTATGCCAAACTAAGATAAAAACCAAGATTTTTTTCTCTCCAGCTCTTTGCCATATCCAGCCTGAAATGTATCCCCTACTTGAGCCACTTTTGCCAAAAACAGCAGGAAAAACACCAGGGTGACTCAGAAGTGTTCAAGCGATTCTTAGAATCAAATGCCCTGCCTCCCAAGTGGAATGTTCTTTCTTAGCTGGTTCTTAACAGTTCTCCAGTACCTTTCCTTCTTTCTTCTTTGTTTTTCAGCAACTCCATATTTCTCTTAATTCTTTCCTTCCTGTTTTTTCTTCTTTTTTTGTCTCTGTTCTGCCTTTCCTGTCTTATTTTATTTTAGTCAATTTTGCCATCACTGTTTCTCATTCTCTTCTCAGGTGTTGTTCCCAGGTACTCTTTTACCCTTAACCAGTGCGTGGGCTAGGAAAGCCTACAAGGACCTTCCTCCTGGCTGCCATCCTTATGGTGCCCAGGGTCCTGTACATGTTTTTCTCTTACTCCTCATCAGCATGTGTGGGGATCCGAATGCCCAGAATTTCTAGCATCGAGGCCTTTAATACATCTACCTATGATGACCTTATTGTTTCAGTTACTTTTATGCATTTAAAAAACAAACAAACTGGGGAGTGACATCAGCATCGTGGTGGAATGAGCTCTTCCCTTGGACTCTCCCTTCTAAAATACAAGCAAAAGGACATTCAAACACCAACCGAAGACACCCACACGACACAGGAGATGTCTGGGAGACCCATGCAGCCATACTTCTGAAGGTGGTGGTAAGGCTGGATCCTCTGGAAGGAGGTGAAGCTGCTCGGCAGGAGCTCCGCAGAGAGAGAGGGGCCAACTAGGGGAGGTGAGCAGCTGAGGAGAGACGCTGCATTCCCGCCCAGCGCTCCAGCCCCATGCTTCAGCCCCATGCTCACCAGGAGAGTGGTACAGTGAGAGAGGGGCCGGCTAGGAAAGGGGCACGGCTGGAGAGAGGCAGTCCATTCCCACCTGGCACTCCAACCCCGCACTCCAGCCCTACATTCGCCGGGAGAGTGTCATAGTGAGAGAGACAGGCCAGCTGGAGGAGGGGCACAGCTGGGGAGAGGCGCCCCATTCCTGCCCAGTGCTCCAGCCCTGCACTCCTGTCCCGTGCTCCTGTCCCATGTCTGCCAGGAGAGTGGTGCAGTGACGGGGCCGGCTGGGGGAGGACCACAGCTGGGGAGAGACACTCTGTTCCTGCCCAGCACTCCAGCTCTGCACTCCAGCCACATGAATGCTGGGACCACCACACAGAGAGAGAAGCAGTGGCAGGTGGAGGCCCGTGAGTGCCCAGAGCACCACGCAGACAGAGAGGCAGCAGTTGGGGGAGGCATGCAGGTATAAGAAAGTGCTTCTTACCCCACCTGGCACTCCAGTCCTGCTATCACCCAGAGCTCCACACAGAGTGAGAAGAGTAGGCTGGGAGAAGCACAGGGGAAGGAGAGCACCCCTTCCCCTGCCCAGTGTTCCAGATCTGCCATCAGCCAGAGCACTGCACAGTGAGAAAAGCAGCCAGTGGCTGGAGCTGGGGAGCCCCAGACCGTGCTGGGCCCAGAATACACAGTGCCTGATCCTCACCCAGTGGAGGCACATGGTAGCAGCGGCCAGATAATAACGCCACTCAGAGGCAAATTTCACACCATAAAGCAGTATGAGAAAGTGTATTAAATCTCCAGACCAGAAGGAAAATGACAAGTACCCAGAAACCAACCCTGAAGACACAGAAATCCATAACCTAAATGACAAATAATTCAAAATAGCTATCATTAAAAAACTCAACAAGTTACAAGAAAACACAGAAAGACAAATTAACGAATTCAAGAGCTTCCTCACAAAAGAGATTGAAACTTTAAAGAAGAACCAAGCAGAATAGTTGGAGATGAAAAACACAATGAATAGTATTAAAAAACATCTGGACTCCCTAAACAATAAAACTGACAATATGGAAGACCAAATTAGCAATTTAGAAGACAATGCTATAGAAATGCTTCAGATGGAGGAGAAGAGAGAACTAAGACAAAAAAGAAATGAAGAAGCTCTCAGAGAAATATCTGACTCAGTTAGGAAGTACAACATAAGGATTATAGGTATTCCAGATGGGGAAGAGAAGGAGAATGGAGCAGAAAGCTTGCTCAAAGAAATAATAGCAGAGAATTTCCCAAACCTGGGGAAGGAGATGGAAATCCACATGAAAGAGGCTACCAGAACTCCCAACTGTGTTAATGTAAAAAGACCTACTGCAAGGCATATACTAGTAAAGCTGGCAAAAGTCAACGACAAAGAAAAAATATTAAGGGCAGCAAAGCAGAAGAAAACTTACAAAGGAACCCCTGTCAGGCTTTCAGCGGATTTCTCAGCAGAAACCTTAAAGGCTAGGAGAGCGTGGAACAATATATTCAAAATCCTGAAAGACAAAACTTCCAGCCAAGACCACTCTATCCAGCAAAAATCTCCTTCAGATATGATGGAGAAATAAAAACTTTCCCAGATAAACAAAAGCTAAGGGAGTTCATCACCACAAGACCCACCCTACAAGAAATCCTCAAGAAGGCCCTCATACCTGAAAGGAAAAAAAAAAAAAAAACCAGGAAAGGGGCTACAAAGCTGTGAGCAAGGAGATGAATAGGTAGGCAATAATCAGAAAATGGCAGCTCTCTATCAGATCAGGTTGGTAAACACTTAATTCTTACATCAAGGATAAAGAAAAGGAAAACACCAAAATAAAAATAATCTCATCATTTTAACCATAAACTCACAACACAAGATGGAATAAGATATGACAAAAATAACTTACAAAGCACAGAGGAAAGGGACGGAATCAGTATAGTCTAAGGAAATAAGAGGCAATCAGAAAATGGACTACCTCATCTTCAAGACTTTTTATACAAACCTGATGGTAACCACTAAACAATAATTAGAACAGAGACATATACAATAAACAAGGAGAAAATAAAGAAAACCAACATGGAAAACTACCTAATCAAATCAGTAGCCCAATATACATGGGACAAGAAACAAAGGATATACAGAAGAACCAGAAATTGTGCGATAAGATGGCAGTATTAAGCCCTCATATATCGATAATCACTCTGAATGTAAATGGACTGAATTCTCCAATCAAAAGACACAGAGTGGCAGGATGGATTAAAGAACAAGACCCAAAAATATGCTACCTCCAGGAAACACACCTCAGATCTAAAGATAAACACAGGCTCAGAGTGAAGGGATGGAAGACAATACTCCAAGCTAATGGCAAACAAAAGAAAGCAGATATTGCTTTACTTATATCAGACAAAGTAGACTTCAAGATAAAACAGGTAAAGAGAGACATAGAGGGGCAGTATATAATAATCAAAGGGACTCTCCTCCAAAAAAACATAACACTTATAAACATATATGCACCCAACACAGGAGCACCAAAGTACATAAAGCAACTATTAACAAACCTATGAGAAGATATTACTAACAACACAATAATAGTAGGGGACCTCAAAACCCCACTTAGTTCAATGGATAAATCATCCAGACAAAAGGTCAACAGGGAGATAGTGGAATTAAACAAGAAACTGAACCAGATGAACCTATTAGATATATAGAGAGCATTCCATCCAAAAACAGCAGAACATACATCCTTCTCAAGCATGCATGGAACATTCTCAAGGACAGACCATTTATTGGGAAACAAGGCAAACCTCAATAAATTTAAGAAGATTGAAATCATATCTACTATCTTCTCTAACCATGATGCTATGATCTAGAAATCAACTACAAGAAAAAAGCAGGGAAAGGAACAAAAATGTGGAGACTAAACAACATGCTACTGTACAACTAATGGGTCGTCCAAGAAATAAAAGGAGAAATCAAAAAATATTTGGAGACAAATGAAAATGAAAGCACACCATACCAACTCATATGGGATGCAGCAAAAGCGGTCCTAAGAGGGCAATTTATACCAATACAGGCCCATGTGAACAAACAAGAAAAGCTCAAATAAACAACCTTAAACCAAACCTAACAGACTTAGAAAAATAAGAACAAAAAAAGCCCAAACTCAGCAGAAGGAGGGAAATAATAAAAATTAGAGCAGAAATAAATGAAATTGAAACAAAAAAAGACTGTAAAAAGGATCAATGAAACAAGGAGCTGTTTCTTTGAGAAGATAAACAAAATTGACAAACCCTTAGCCAGACTCACTAAGAAAAACAAGCGAAGGCTCAAATAAATAAAATTAGAAAGGAAAGAGTAGAAATTACAGTGTATACCACACAAATACAAAAAATTATAAGAGAATATTATGAAAAATTGTATGCCAACAAACTGGACAATCTAGAAGAAATGGATAAAATTCTTAGACTCTTACAACCTCCCAAGACTGAATCAAGAAGAAATAGAGAATCTGAATAGACCAATCACAAGTAAAGAGATTGAAACAGTTATCAAAAACCTCCCCCAAAATAAAAGTCCAGGACCAGATGGCTTCTCAGGAGAATTCTACCAAACATTTCAAAGAAGATTTATTACCTATTCTTCTCTAACTATTCCACAAAACTGAGGAAGACGGAAATATTCCTAACACATTGTGTGAGGCCAAAATCACCCTGATACCAAAGCCAGATAAGGACAACACAAAGAACGAAAATTACAGGCCAATATTGCTGATGAACACAGATGCAAAAATCCTGAACAAAATATTGGCTAACCAGATACAGCAATACATTAAAGAGACCATACACCATGATCAAGTAAGATTCATACCAGGGACACAGGGATGATTCAACATCCGCAAATCAATCAATGTGATACACTACATTAACAAAATGAGGAAGAAAAACCACATCATAATTTCCATAGATGCAGAGAAAGCATTTGACAAGATTCAACATCCATTCATGATAAAAACTCTCAATAAAATGGGTATAGAAGGAAAGTACCTCAACATGATAAAGGCCGTATATGAGAAACCCACTGCCAATATCATACTCAGTGGGGAAAAACTGAAAGCTATCCCTCTGAGAACAGGAACAGGACAAGAGTGCCCACTCTCACCACTCTAATTGAACATAGTACTAGAGGTTTTGGCCAGAGCAATTAGGCAAGAAAAGCAAATAAAAAGAATCCAAATAGGCACTGAAGAAGTGAAACTCTCACTGTTTGCAGATGACATGATTTTATATATAGAAGACCCTAAAGAATCCACTGGAAAAGTATTAGAAATAATCAGCAACTCCAGCAAAGTTGTAGGGTACAAAGTTAACTGACAAAAATTAGTAGCATTTCTGTACTCAAATAAACAAACTAACAGAACAAGAACTCAAGAATACAATCCCATTTACAATCACAACAAAAGAATAAAATACCTAGGAAAGACCTATACAAAGAAAACTATAAGACATTACTGAAAGAAATCAATAATGACATAAAGAAATGGAAAGATATTCCATGCACATGGATTGGAAGAATAAACATAGTTAAAATGTCCATACTACCCAAAGGAATCTACAGATTCAGTGCAATCCCAATCAGAGTCCCAATGACATTCTTCACAGAAATAGAGCAGAGAATCCTAAAATTCATATGGGGCAAGAAAAGACCCCAAATAGCCAAAGCAATCCTGAAAAACAAGAACAAAGCTTGTGGCATTGCAATCCCTGACTTCAAAATATATTACAAAGCTATACTAATCAAAACAGCATGGTACAGGTACAACAACAGACACATAGATCAATGGAACAGAATTGAAAGCCCAGAAATAAAACCACACATCTATGGACAGCTAATCTTTGACAAAGGAGCCAAGAACATACACTGAAGAAAAGAAAGCCTCTTCAATAAATGGTGCTGGGAAAACTGGACAGCCACATGCAAAAGAATGAAAGTAGACCATTATCGTTTCCCATGCACAAAAATAGACTCAAAATGGACAAAATAATTGAAGGTAAGACCTGAAACCATAAAACTTCTGGAAGAAAATATAGGCAGTACACTCTTTGACATCAGACTTAAAAGAATCTTTTCGAATACCATGTCTACTCAGACAGGGGAAACAAAAGAAAAAATGAACAAGTGGGACTTCATCAGACTAAAAAGCTTCTGGAAGGCAAAGGAAACCAAGATCAAAATGAAAAAACAACCCACCAACTGGGAGAAAATATTTGTAAATCATATATCCAATAAGGGGTTAATCTCCATAATATATAAAGAACTCATACCACTGAACTACAGAAAAATAACCCAATCAAAAAGTGGGCAGAAGATATGAACAGACATTTTTCCAAAGAAGATCTACAGATGGCCAATAGGCACACGAAAAGATGCTCAGCATCACTAATCATCAGTGAGATACAAACCAAAACAACACTTAGATATCATCTTACACCCATTAGAATGGCTATAATCAGCAAGACGAAAAACAACAAATGTTGGAGAGGATGTGGAGAAAAGGGAACCCTCATCCACTGCTGGTAGGAATGCAAACTGGTATACTCACTATGGAAAACAGTATGGAGATTTCTCAACAAATTAAAAATAGAAATACCATATGACCCAGCCATCTCACTACTGGGTGTTTACCCAAAGAACTTGAAATCAACAATTAAAAGAGACTTATGCACCCCTATGTTCATTGCAGCACTATTCACAATAGCTAAGATGTGGAAGCAACCCAAGTACCCACCAACTGTTGACTGGATAAAGAAGATGTGGTGTGTATATGTATATATATATATATATATATATATATATATATATATACATACATACACATGATGGAATACTACTCAGCCATAAAAAAGATGAAATCATCCCATTCGCAACCACATGGATGAACCTTGAGGGAATCACGTTAAGCGAAATAAGCCAGATAAAGAAAGACAAACACCATATATGATTTCACTCGTATATGAAATATAAACAAACTTATGGGCAAAGAGAATAAATTAGTGGTTACTGAGGGAAGTGGGGTGGAGGGTGGGCACAAGGGGTGAAGGGGCATACTTATATGGTGTATGACAAACAGTAATGTACAACTGAAATCTCACTATGCTATAAGCTATTATGACCACAATAAAAAATAAAAATAAAAAATAAAAACCAAACAAACTTAGTGGGTTAAACAACCATTTTATTATGATCACAGATTCTGTGGGTCCAGAATTCAGACAGGGCTCATCATAGTGGATGGCTTGTCACTTCTCCATGATGTAGGGCTTCAGCTGAGAGGCTCAAATGACTGAAGGAGGGGAGCAGACAGGCAGGTTGACTCAAATAGCTAGGAGCTGAAATTATCTGGAGGCTCCTTCACTCTCATATTTGATGCCTGGGATGTCTCAAAGACTAGGTTCACCAAGGACTGTTGGCCAGAGACTCTACATATGGCTTCTCTGTGCAACTTAGGCTTCTCAGAATATCATGGGTCTGGGTTCTGAGTGAGATGGTCCTGAAAGAAAGCTTCTAGAAAACAAGTGTTCCAAGAGAACCAGAGAGAACCTGCATGGCTTTTTATGATCTGGCCTTAGAAGTCACATTAGTTACATATCAACCATACTCTATTGGTTAAATCAGTCATAAGCTTTGACATTCAAAGGGAGAAGACAAAGGCTCCACCTCTCAATGGGAGGACTATCGAAGATTTATAGTCATTTTTTTTGAACCACCGTACTCTGTTTAGCAAGCTAAAGCAAAACATCTGTCCACATAGACATCATTGGTGTAGCTGGACATCTAATCAAGCATGTAACACTCAAGTAAATACAAGACAAATACACAATATTTGCATTTTAAAGCAAAGAGTGTGTTTGAGAGAAAAGTACTATTTTTACGATAGATGTGGTCAGAGAAACTCGTGTTCTAGTTCATCAAAACAACTTAATGTCAAAAGTGAGATTTTAGGAACTATGTTTATAAAAGACAGGAAAAGAGATTTTAGGTCCAGCATGGGCCTGACCTCAGAAGAATCTGGGAGACAATTTATGAATTGCCTCAGAGAATCGAAGGAGCTGAAGAAGAAAACTGAAATGAGATAAACGGTCTGACCCGCTGAAGAGTTAAACTAGAAGATGTAAGACATGTTGACAGTTTGAGTCCCAATGCATCACAAAAATACAGAGCTGTTACAGGAAGCCATCCTCATCAGACCTTTGAATCTGGATTCAGACCACCTGACTTTAAGCCATCATGCTACCAAGTTGTATGACCTTAGACAAGTCCTTTGAACCCTTAAGACTCAGTTTCTGATCTGTAAAATGGAGATTAAAAACATCTACCTCACGGGGCCGACCCCGTGGCCGAGTGATTAAGTTCGCATGCTCTGCTTCGGCGGCTCAGAGTTTCACCAGTTCGAATCCTGGGCACGGACGTGGGACTGCTCATTAAGCCACACTGAGGGGGCGTTCCACATGCCACAACTGGAAGGACCCACAACTAAAAATACACAACTATGTACCGGGGGCTTTGGGAGAAAAAGGGAAAATAAAATCTTAAAAAAAAAAATCTACCTCACAGATCTGAGGATTAAATGAGATTACATAAAAGCATTGTACTAGCTAGCACATAATAGGCCCTCAAGAAATGTGGACTGACTCAGCTTCTGAAAATCAAGTTACCCAAACCATCTTGCAGATGTTGAGTCAGAAAGCTAAGTTTTGAATGCAGCATTCCCAGTGCTCCTTCACTCTTCTTCGAAGCTGTAAACCTGTGTGCTTGTTTTGTGTGAGAACTCATCATGTAGTAGTAACAAAAGATGATCCATTAGAATATTTTCTTAACTGGTTCCGTTTCATTGTATACTAATAAGGCTGTCAAAATATTTTTCTCCCTTCAACAAAGAGTCTGATTTTACTCTGAATTCATACTGGCACAGATGACCTCAAGATCCCAGATATTGTATATTGCATACACTTTGACAGTTTTTACAATTGAAAGTGGTCTCAAGAAACAAATCAATGTACTGACTTGGCCATTAATTCTGACTAAAAAGGAAATATAGTTTCCTTGAAAAATTGGTTTAATTTTTATATTCAAACTTACATGCCCCTTGACCTGCTCTTATCAATGAAGGTTAAACAGAGGGGACTGGGTCACAGCATGCTGGACGCAACTAATTAAATAAGGGCTGAGCTGAGAAGGTGTCTCTACTTGATTTAAAGGAGCAAAGCCCTCCTGAAGTCTCTTTGGGGCTTGAAAAACATTTTGTCTCAGGGCAATGAAACTGAGACAAAAGGCACTCTTAAAATTTAGCGGTAATTTTGTTTCAGCAAGACTCACTTAGGACTGTGTTATACCCACTGTTAGGCAAAGTGAATTCATTGAAACTTCCAAGCTGTAACATATCTGACCTGGTTCAAGCCCGCCAAGACCTCAAATCAAGAGCTGGATCTAAAATGCTTCCTTTTCCCACAGGCCAGCAGTGGTGCTTCATTCCAGAGTGGGCTGTGAGTGTGTTCTGTGGGCTTTGCCTCTCCCCTTTGCCCTCCTGTCGCTCTGTCTGTTTGACATGTTTATTAAATAGAAGCTTCAGGCTGCACAGACAGACTCAGACTCTGCTCCTACGTCGCCTACCACTGACAGCCCTTTGCCTGTCTGAAGAAAGGACCCCAGAAGACTCATAGCTGAGGGGGCTTCTTGGTTTTTTGTGTTTTTTGAAGAGGGGTAGTGGTTGGGTTTTTTTATATTCTTTTGGGAGCCTTGGGTTTATAGAGCTATTTGAATAATAACTAGTTATCTATATTTCTTTCTTATTTAAACATAAGTATAATTAGAATTGTATCTACAATCTCCTTCAGAAAAAAAAGTATTGGAAGTTAGCTAAATGATAGCTGACAGGTGAATTTTAGTATTTTTATGTTTTTCCAAATTTTCTACAGTAAGACTATTTGTTTGGGTTTTTTTGTTTTGTTTTTTTTTTTTTTGAGGAAGATTAGCCCTGAGCTAACTACTGCCAGTCCTCCTCCTTTTGCTGAGGAAGATTGGCCCTGAGCTAACATCCGTGCCCATCTTCCTCTACTTTATATGTGGGATGCCTACCACAGCATGGCATGCCAAGCAGTGCCATGTCCGCACCCGGGATCCCAACTGGTGAACCCCTGGCTGCAAGAAGCGGAACATGCGCACTTAACCGCTGCGCCACCAGGCCAGCCCCTGACTCTTTGTATAATGAGAAAAAATAACTTATTAAAAATGAAATAAATAAGTATCCTTCATGTAGATAATGTTTTGATCTTTGTAATACAGGCATTTGGTCTGCTATGCCCTATTTTCTGTCCCTGTTGAGGTTAAATGTTGCATTTATTATGGTTATTTAATTACAGCAAGAATCCCCTCGGTGAACTGTTAAGCCTAGTGCTCTAGAAATTTCATATACTCTTCTAGCATCATGGCAGAAAGTGCGCAGGGCTCAGTCTTGTTTCATGATTTGCAGCCCTGGCTCTCCCTGGGCTGGAGAGTTCTAACTGTTCCTTTCTTTGTCAGTCCATTGTAGGGGCAGAGGGCTTGTCCCTTGCATTCCGGCACATTGCCAGCTCCCTACTGGGCCACTGCAGCCAAGTCTCCTGTGAAAGCCTTCTTCATGAGATCATCGTCTGTGTGGGCTACTTCACTGTCAACCACCCAGATAACCAGGTGAGAGGCCCCGAAAAGTTCCTTAGACTGCTCCTGCAGCACTGAGAGTGTGAGGTGTTGGAATGAGAAAAGGCAGGCTAGCCTGCGGGAGCCCACCTGTCCTGTGTGAGGTCCTGTCACCATGCTCCAGGGATATGTCTCTGACTTCTCTCCAGGAGATTTGATCAGCACTAGATTATCACTAGGGCCTCCTCTTAGAGCTATAAAAATAAAAGATTTTTAATAAAATATTCTTAAGCCACACAGAAGCATCTCCTCCCTTACCACATAGATTCTAATACTCTATCCATATATTTTTTTGTCTTGATGAGGTAGATTGCATCTTTAAATTTGGGTCAGTTTGCAAATAGTATTAGAGTCTGGTGCCTTATGAAACTGCTCTTGGCCCTTGGCTTCTGCCCAGGTTCTTAGAGGCTGCGAGATAGTGTTGGAGGGGAGCCTGAGAAGGCAGGACTTGGGCCTCTCTCCCCCTTGAGTCACCTAGAGTAGTTTTGCTTTTAACTATTTTGATTATTAGGTGACTGAGCAAGATTTCATTTCTGCTGCTTTAAGAAGTTGGGACTCTGTTATAGATGCTGTAAAATAATAATAATAATAAAGCACTTTATTTCTCTTTACTTTTAAAACCAGAGTTATGGTATAACTAACATATCAAATAGTAGCTCCTGACAACCTCATTTATCTAAAGCCTCCTTCTCAACAACCTTAATTTTATGGATTATTGCTGAGAAAAAGGCCTCTAAACAACCCTTAACCCCCACTCTAAGCTTACTAATTTTTATTTTAGCTAAATCTTTAACAACCATGCTTACTAGGTTCATCAACCTGTAGCAAACTAGACCAGGGCCGGAGAAGGACAGGCGATGGTTTAGTGCTAGAGCCAAGTACAAGGTGAGAAGCTGCACACTAAGAGCTAAAGCTGCCTGCCTGATGAGAGAAGGAGGATAGAACACATAAGGCAGGCCCAGAACTCAGAAATTGCCCCCATCTGGATTCAAAGGGACACTGAGCCCTATATTTTATTTCCCAGGTGATTCTTGATGTCCCCGGTGCTGACACTGAATGAGCATGGAGACAAAATGTGTGATCTATGCATTCCCTTTAAGTTGGGGAACATGCAATCTATTCTAGAATGATTTCCATGATTAAAATATAGAAAATGTGGACCCTTACCAGAACAAGTGTCAGCACAGAAAAGTTCCCCTTTCGCAGAGCCTCTTGCCAGGAAGGCAAATCTTCCTCACCTCCTGTCACAGGAGCACTCAAGCAGTGCTCTTCCCTTGCCAGCACCCCCAGATAATGGTGCTTTGTCCTTTTCGTGGACCAGGCCCAGCAGGTTCATGAGTCTCTTACAAGCTGCTCAGGGAAGGAAAGATGAGGGAAATCTCCTATGTGGTTTTCTTTTCTTCATGTGTATCCATTCAACCTACTAAATTGCATTTTATTTCCCTTTAAAAGTTTGTTTTTATTATTCTGATATAAAAGTGTTCTTTACTTAGCGTGAAAAAGACAGGCACATGTAAAGAAGAAGATGGAATCAGTTATTCCTGATCTCACATCTAAAATAGCCACTGTTACCATTTTGGCAGGTTCCCTTACAGTCTCTTTTCTATGATTTTTTTTTCCAGTTTTATTGAGACATAATTGACATATAACATTTTATTCATTTTAAGCATACAACATGATGATATATGTATACATTTGCAAAATGATTACCGCTATAAGTTTAGTTACAGCCATGACCTCACATAGTTACAGCTTTTTTTTCTTGTGACGAGAACTTTTAAAATCTACTGTCTTAGCAACTTTCAAATATACAATACAGTATTGTTAACTTTAGTCACCATGGTGTACATTATATCCCCAGAACTTATCTTATAACTAGAAGTTTGTACCTTTTGATTACCTTCACCCATTTCGTCTACCCCCCCACCCCTCTATGGATTTTTTTTTTTTTTTTTTTTTTTTTGGTGAGGAAGATTGTCCCTGAGGTAATGTCTATGCCAGTCTTCCTCTGCTTTGCGTGTGGGACACTGCCACAGCGTGGCTTGATGAGTGGTGTGTAGGTCCATGCCTGGGATTTGAACCTGTGAACCCCAGGCCACAGAAGCAGAGTGCATGAACCCAACTACTATGCCATTGGGCCAGCCCCCATGAAATTTGTACATAGCTGAGATCATACTGTACATACACCTATGTCTTGGTTTATATACTTAACATTATATCACAATCATTCTTTGTGGATATCATTTTTAATGGATGCATGGCTTTATCTTGTGTAAACAGCCCATGGTTTACCTAACAACTTCCTGTTTTTTGCTTAAGTCGTTTACTATATATCATGAGACTATCTACCGCACTTGTAAAGAGGTGAGTAATTTGTGTATGATAATATTTTGCTGTATACAGTTCTACAGTAAAAAGTCCAGTTTCTTCAGCACATCCATGTGTAGGGATGGTTTGAAGCTCTTTGGTTAAACTAACTCTCTTGTGATGAATTTACTGAACTCAAAATTGTGTGGGATTTTCAAGAGTTTTTCTGCTAATGCCGAATCACAGACTAATTCTCTCTTGTAGATAAAACACAATTTCTGAGTATCTCTGGGCTCACCAGAGTGAATGGGAAATGGGGTCGAGGGAACTGGTATTTAGAGATGGCGTGTTAGAACTGACTTGGACCTAATGACAAAGAAATGACTGGTCTTGTTGGTACAAGAAAAAGGCAGATTAAATGGGCAGAGAAAGCAGTAAGCAATACAAGGAGGAGACAGAGACCTTATGGCTTGTCAGTTGGGGAAGAGGAAGATGCAGTGGTGTTTGGAGATAATTGTTGAGAGGTGAGCTCACTATCAGGAAGAAATTAGAATAAGTGAAAAAAGTCAGACCTTCTATTTCAACACCTCGCCTCCCAGAAGGCTTGAATACTAAACTGGACATCCACTTCTGATTTTGGGGAAGATCAAAATTCAGCCCTGAGGCAGTTGCTGAAATGCAACCATCTAGATAAAGAAAGAATATAATAACAAGTAGAGAAGAAATCAGAAATGGATAGAAATGATGGTAATTGTTATACACTGAGACACTGCACCTCATGGAGATGCTGTTTCTAAGCATAACCTCTGATCTTTGTAGAATTCTTTATACTATTCTTCCCATCTATTGTCTTTTGGGCCTCTGTAGCACTTCAGTGAGGCTGTAAGTAAAGGAATTATTCTTGCCTCACAGACAGGTGAGGAATTGGGATTCAGAGAGGTTAAGTAAGCCCCCCAAAATGAAAAAAAGAATCGCTAAAAGACCAGGACTAGAACCCAGGTCTTGCAAAGCCCAGCTTGGTGTACTTTTCATTCATTTTACATTGCTTAAGAAAATGAGATGTGTCATAGGCCCCATCTACTGGTGTCTCTGAAGTGTGTCTTGGACAGGGATGGTGGGTATAGAAGAGGATACCCATTTACCAAGACAGTACATTAAGAAGCTGCCATTCTGCAACTCTGAATGCTGACTGGGAAGCTTCCGGGATGTATCTGTGTACCTTACTCAGTGATCAGGGAGACTTGTAAAGACCCTGGGAAAGTGTACATGAGTGTTTTATGAGCACAAAATGGCCCATAATCTAGCAAATAGAAGGCCTGGGTTCTAACCCAAGCTTTGCCACTACCCATTTGATCTTAGATAAATCATTTTCATCTTGAGGCTTGAGCATTTTTGACTATACAAAGACGTAGATTGGTTCTGGAAATGGACAGTGGCGATGGTTGCACAATATTGTGAATGTACTTTATGCCACTGAATTGTAGGCTTAAGAAAGGTTAAAATGGTAAGTTATATGTTATATATATTTTACCACAATAAAAGAAAGTTTAAAAAGAGAAGTGGATTGTACCAGACAATCTCCCGTGTGAGTTCCATGAGTCTGTGATATTTTAAAGGCTGAGATTGAAACCACAGACAGACCAGCATTCTGATCTTGTGGGGACATTTTATGATTCTTCAGATCCTCCTTGCCCTAATCCAGATTCTATCACAACCAGATGGCTTCATGAGCTGCCTGCCCACTCCATGGCAGCTCATCCTTAAAAGCTGAATACACCTTGGCTCTCTTATATTAATAGAGGGGTTCCATTGACAGACACGCATAAGCAGAGACTTACAGGTGAGATGTCTGGTACTGTTCTGTGATACCATCTCTAGCCACAGTTGTTTCACATGCACCAAAGGGCTGTGCTCACCAGCTTGTGGCTGGGCTCCATGCCCATCAGGCCGAGTGGCATGGGCAGGGTAGGGGAAATAGCCTCAAGCTGGCCAAGATGATAATTGTTCATATTCCAGTAGAATTGGGGAGTTTTCTATAACTAAAAAGCTGATTGTTTGTTTTCATTCTAAAAACTTGTTTTATTAAATTCCTCTGCTCCCTGCAAAACCCAGTAATTTGCCAAATGAGTGTTAGCTGTGGGGGTGTGGTAAGTGCAATTTTAAGCTCTCATCCCAGCTTCAATCACAGATTCATGGAGCCTTCATCCTGGAAGGGCTCTGAGATATCTAGTCCAGCTCCCTCATATCACAGATGGAGAAACTGAGGCTCAGAGAAAAGGAATTGCCAAGCAAGAACTGACAGGGCCCAGCCTCCCAATTGGCAGTCCAGTGCCTTTTCCACCTCACTTCTGTTCTTATGAAAGTGAATTTATTTAACGTGATGCCACTTTCTCTAAATTAGAGGAATTTCAGGGGAGAAATTATGATGCTCACTTCATTTAATGTTTTCATATCATTAGTCAGAAGTCATGCTAATTTGCAGGGCCTGTTTGTCCACAGGGGAGCCTTTATTTTCTGCTGGGGAAACAGCTTGTGTCTTTATAAACACAGAAGATCCTCAACTCCTGTTGCAGCTTAAAGCTGTTTTATTAGGTAACTGCTTTGCATAAAGGATTAGCACTTTTTATTTGCCACCCTTTGGTCTATTAACGTAAAGAACTGAGCCCCATTATACCAAGGATGACTTCAGAAGAGAAACCTAGATAAAAGTAGTGCCCCAGTGTTGATAGAACCAGTCATCTGTAGTTTCTAATTAAAATGTTGTTTTTTTAATCAACAACTTCCTTGTATTTTATGGCACTTTCATGATTCTTTCTAAATTCCTTCTCATTTAATAAACATAATTAGTATGTGCTGTCAGTCCTTCACTTTATTTACATTTTTATATTGGATAGTTAAATGTGGCCTAATAATTAAATTAACTTGAATGACAGATGAGTTGCTGGCCTGCATATTACTGTATTGGGAATAAGCAACTTTGCATATTCATTTTAGTTAGTGACTGACCTTTTCATTTGCAAAGACCCAATAGATTCCAGCTATCAGAGCCAGAGTTTCTTGTGATTGTTGAAAGGAAGGATCCCTGTGGCCCACCCTCCCCCAGCCAGCTTCCCTGTAGAGACGTCCACGCAGCAGATCGTGTAATCATCTGCTCTGCACTGTCCCAGAGATGGCTAAATACTTCTGGGGAAATCCAAACAGGCGAGTAAGCTTTACAGAGAGGCTCTTGAAACTAGATTCAGCCTGAGCTGTGTGACATGCATTTTTCAGGTCTTTTGAAATTTTGTGACTTAACAAGAAAACCCAAACAGTAATTGACTAAAAGTTCCTAAAGTGTATCTGTTGTACTCACCTGAGACCTTTCCCTGCAAACAAAAACGGGGTATTTTCCTAGTTGTACACCATCTGCAGGTGAGGGAAGCAGAGTTGTGTTTTAAGAGCGGCAGTTTTCCGGAGCCTCATTCCAGCTTTTAGAACTTTCAGAGGTGGCCTAATTCCTGCTCAAACATTCTTACTTTACTCTTTGTCTCTCTCAAAGGCAGATGGTCCTAGGTCACACCCATTTGGTAAACTTCCCCCAGCCCCATCCAAGTCCATGAATGGAGTCTGCTTGGTGGGCTTGGGGTGGGAACTCCAGCTTCCGGGGCCTTTCTGTTCAACAGTGTTGGCAGCTCATTCTTTAGCTGTCACACAAGCATTTAGCTTTCTGTGTTTTCTTTCTGTGTGTGACAGATACAGCTCCTTTCATAAAATAAAAACGTATCTTGTCTAAAGAAGATCCTAAGAATTTCAACAATATAACCATTTTGGACTTATTCTCAATATTACGGTACCAAAGAAAAATGTGACTTTTTCCACAAAAGTAGAACAATAAATTTCCTAATCAAAAATAATTTCTCCCTAAACATTAATTTTAAGACTTCCAATGAGTGACCTGGCTGATATTAGAATGGAGAGATTTGCTGGTTAGCAATTTTGGCCGATTGTATTAAAAGTCACCAATTTCACAGAATCCAAATAAAAGACACCTCCTACTTTCCTCATCTCAGGTGAATTTTCCAACACAGGGTAGTTTGAAGTACTATATGCTCACACCAGCTGCTTTTTTGACTCTACAAACCACCTGAGAGATTATAAGGAACTCCTTGCTTGACCCAGTGGCTTTTGTACAGACTTGCTTCCTGATTCATTACTTACTATAATTCCCTCAGATCCTCCTGCTTGTGGTTGATGCAGCAGTAGTTAAGGTGGCACCTGAATGGATTCATGTCTTGAATCAGTCTGCAGTTAAGGTTTTGAATTTGATCTCTGATGGCGCTAAATGTCAGATGTCACAGAGGATAAGAGCGTAGGCTCTCAAGTCAGCTGGCTTTGAAATCCCTGTTCTGCCCTTTCCTAGCACCATGTCCTTGGTCAGGTTACTGAACGCTGAGCCTGAGTTTCCTCATCTGTGAAATGGAGGTCATGATACTACCACTTCCCAGGTTGTGTGAATTAAGTGAGACAATATAGGGCCTTACTCATAGTGGATGCTCAAGAAAGACAGCTGTTGCTATACCTGCTTGCCCTGTTACCATCAGCTTCATGGCACTAAATAATATACCTGATTCAGCAGTAGGCTAAATTCGTAATATTGGCATAGTGATCTGAAAAAAACAGGATGGTACAGATGAATTATCCTTCCTTTATCAGCCTTCTCAGTGTCTCATTTTTGGAGAACTCAAATTCAGAGCATTCCCGTAAAATAACTGTCATGAAACCTAACATTAAAACTTGGAAGTTGAAAGCTAGCCATAGCTTCATCTCGGTTGGACTATAAAAAGTTGGGAATCCACTAAGCTTCTTCAGCAGTGGCTGTGAGACCAAGAGCACAAGTAGGGTCATTTTGAGGGCTTAGTTTAGCCACAAGGTGACATGAAGTTAATCATTCCCTTCTGAGCTCCATCCCAAGACTGGGCAGAGCAGAAGAAGACACACACAGGAAAGTCAAACAATAATTCCAGCTCTTTCAGCACCCTCTTCCCAGGGTGCTCAAGCCCAGATCCTCTGAACAAGGTTCAAACGTGAAAATCACTGAGACAGACTATAAAAACTTAATCTGAGCCAGCCCTGATGGCCTATTGGTTAAGGGGTTCAGTTCCCAGCCGCGGAACCCTACCACTCCTCTGTCAATAGCCATGCTGTGGTGGCAGCTCACATAGAAGAACCAGAAGAACTTACAACTATGTATTGGGGCTTGGGGGTGGGAGGGGAAGGAGAAAAAAATGAGGAAGATGGCAACAGATGTTAGGTTAGGGCGAATCTTCCCCTGCAAAAAAAAAGACAATCTGTAATCACAGAGAAAATACCTCTCCTGAGATAGGAAATTTTATGTAAGACCCTCATTAGTCACAAAAAGCCCATCGCCATCGAACAGATGCTGGTATAGCAGTCAGGATTGCTGAGTCCTTTCACAGCCATACAGCTCTGTGACCCTGGGTAAGTCACTGCCCTTCTCTGGGCTTTACTTTCTTGTCTATAAAAAGAGTTTGGCTGGGTGTTCTGAAGGGCCCTTCGAGCTCTGATAGAGGATGAATATATAATTCTAAGACAAAATGGGAAGTCATGTCTAGACCAACATAAGTAGATAAATTTAATCATTTTCATTTCTAAGTACAGTAATCACAAACATTCCACTCTAGCCATACTGGTCTCCTTACTATTCCACAGACACACTTACACACCTCCCACCTCAAGCCTTTGTCCTTGCTGCTTCCTACCCAGAAATCTTTTCCCTCAGAAATCAGCATGGTTGGGGTGGGGGACTTCCAAAGGTTTTGTTCTCAAATGTCATGTTATCAAAATGACCTTCCCTGATCCCACAGTATCTAAAATAGTGTATCAACCCCATGGTTACTGTTTCCCTTTACCTTGCTTTATTTTTCTTCATACGCTTCTTACCCTGCTGACATTTAATTATTTTGTCTGTCTCCCCACCCGCACCCCATCCCACTAGAATGTAAGTACCTTGAGAGCAGAGTCTTTGTCTCCAATGCCTACAGCAGTGCCTGGCACATAGCAATTACCTAATAAATATTTATTGAATGGATGATTGGATGTTGAGATGATACATCTCTCCTTAAGCATAATACTGCAGAAAAGGTTAAAATGGCCCCAGATTTTGAAAGATACAGCACTTCTATTTTACTGACCAAACTTCCTGAACTGACTTTTAGCTAAAAATTTAAGAACCATTTCTTTGGCACTCTAAGTTATTTATCTTTGAATTTATTCTAAAAGAAACTTCTTAATTTTGTTTTTGCTGGAGCCAGTCATTCTGAGATCCAACGGAAACTACGTGCTTCAGGTTTGGTAAATCCTGTATTTGAGGAAACAACGGTCTGTGAGAGAAAACTTGGGAGGCAGGCTTCAGTTCATTTCCTAGCCCCTCCTCTCACTTGGGTGATAAACTTGGGCAGGTTATCCTGAGGATCACATTCCCCACCTATAACAGAGAGACAAGAAATCCTAACTCATAAGGTTGTTGTGAAGATTAAATGTCATTCTTATTATGCAGGTCCCAAATTTATTTGACTCTCAGCTGTAAGAGTGGATGCCTTTGGGGCCTTTGCTTACCATGTCGGTGGAATTGTCACAGGAAATCTACTCTGACTTATTATGATTTAGTTAAAAAAAGAAGCTTTTTGGCAAATATGTCCCACTCTAAGAAAGTACACTCTGGGAAAATCTACACTTAAAGCCTCGAGTATCACCGTATCACTCATTTTAATGGCGAGTTTCCCGAGGGCATTTTTAAATAATTTTCTTAAATCTCTTCACATGTAGTTCCTTTGGGAACATGCACCTTTAGTCTGCCATCAGATGCCACATGCCTCATCAGAGAACTTGGAATGTGGGAGTCTTGTCACAGCAGCAGTCAATGGGCTGGTCTCTGCTTTGAGGCATTGGTAGTATATTTTTATAACTCAGTAAGAGGTACATGCGCTCTGGAGCCAGGCAACCTAAGTTGTAGTCCCAACTGTACCACTTATTAGCTCTGTGATCCTTGGCAAACCACTTGCCTTCCTGGTGCCAGTTTCCTCATCTATAAAATAGGGATAAAATTGATGACGCCTCATGGAGTTGTTGTGCAAATTAAATTAGATCATGCACATAGTGATTAGTACATTCCCTGGGCCAGAAGAAGTATTAGCTGTGATGTTATTGAAGTTATCATTGTCTGCCTCCAAATTCCCTTCTCTTAATGGAAACAGCCTTGGAGTATCCACTCAGTCAGCTCTGACACTTGATATCACCGTAGATAGGCCATCTCTGCTGTCACAGCATGTTTCCTCACCTGTTGAGAAACTGGAGAAAGCTCTATGTGTCTCCTGCCTACAGGAATCCTCTGTGGACCCAAAAGATCTAGAAGCATCAGGGTGTCCTCCCGTTGTGGTGTCTGGGCTGCCACTCAACACACTCCTCTGGCATAGCTGCCAAGGCGGGTTGGGAGGGTCTGTCTGGCTCTGGCCAGCTGCCAGCTCCCCTTCCCAAGGGGCATGCCTAGTTCAGCTGAACATATCTGACAGGTGATAAACACATGCTTGTCTGGAAGACAGTGAAGGAGAATCTCCATTCACCACTTTGGACTGCAGAAGTAGGAGGAAGGGAGACCTTGCACCCAAATAATTCTCTTCTGTATGGGCAACTGCTAAACTGAAAACACACCACAGATAACTCAGAGGTGCATTGAGAGTGTGTTAGGAAAAGAAACTGGAAAACGGCTCACATGAATCAATGCGAACATTTAATGGGCCTTAATTGGAACCTTATCCTACTGTACTTAGAGCAGAGAGATGAAAGCAAAAGAAATCTGAGAGACCATTTATTTCACTTGAGAAAGCAGTAAACTGAAACTACAAAAAGATTTGACTACTATTATAATTTTATGATTAAATAAAATTGTCGTAGACTAGTGCTGGTGAGCCCGTAAGTGCTCCATGGAATGCACCCATGCTCTCTGGCTGTTGTTAGGATGTGACCAGAAAATCTACCAGCCTATGCTGTGCATTTATTAATCTCGCTGTTCTCACAGCACCCAGAGGCTCCATGGTGAGGGAGGTTTGACCGAAGTTCTCCTTACAGGAAAGGCCCAAAGCCCACTAGGAATATTTGTGTTTTAAGGCATTATTAAATACTGTCTATCCACCTACTCACTTCCCTACCACCACACACATATCCTGTTAGTCTGTAATGGACATAATCTTTCCAGTACTCTGTGTGTGTGGGGGGGGGGGGGGGGGGGTGTAATTATAAGTTCTGTTTTCTTAAAGAGGCTGGATTAGAAAATCAGAATAGCTACTAGTTGAGAATTTGGGGGTGGCATTTTTTGTATGGTGACTTCTTTCATTCATTCTTCAGAAAAAAAATATTCTAAGTTCTTTTTTTTTTCACCATATTTAAATGTAATATCTCTGCAGGTATAGGCAGCATAAGGTGCTTATATGTGTGAATGCTCATGGCACAGGATTATATTATTTCTGTAAGCTCACAACCAATTCCCTTCATTGCCAGAGAAAAGAAGGACTTGCTCAAGGTCCTGGAACGAGGCTTCCCAGCACCTTATCTAGGCCTTTCTGTGACCAGCCTTCGTCCTCCTCCCCTCTCTTATTAGGGGACATGGATAATGCAAATAAACAGAAAACAGAAAATAAAATAACCCCTCAAATTTATGATGATAAGGTGACTCTGTATCATTTCCAAGGTCTGTGCTCTTTAGACAAAGTTCTTTCTCAAATGTTCTTTCTCAAGCTGGAAACAGCACTTTTGGGTATAGTTCCTGACAAATTGCAGAATCCATGACTTTTAGGGTTCGCCAAGTGTTTGACATAATCTAGCCCAACCTTCTTGTGGTGCAAGATGTGTCGGAAGGGAATTTAGAACTTGCTTCATTTAAAAGGTAACTCTTCTCACAGAATAGACAACATGAAAGAAGGTAAAAGAAGCTCTAACACAGAACAGAAAGCTGGAGGTGACTTATTCTTGGGGAAATACCAGTATCATGAGCTTTGTGTCCATATGAGCATTCATCACTCATTCCTTCTCTCATTTATCAGCTTTTTCCTAAATGCCCACCCTGTGTCAAACCAGGTGCTGGGAAATACAGAAATGAATACAACCCAGATCTAGTCCTTGTGGAACCTACAGCCTAGAAGCAGTGCTGTCAGTGCTGAGACTCCTTCCTTCCTTCAACAAACATTTAACAAGTACCTGCAATGGTCCAGTCACCGTTCTAGACACCCAGGATACCATGGAAAACGAAATAAACAAAGTCCTTGCCCTCAAGTTGCTGACGTTCTAGGAGGTAAGGGAGAGACAGACAATAAACTAACCTGGATCTGTGCTAGAGGTTCCTCTTGGAAATGCTTCACAGTGGAAGTGGTGCTTGAGCTGATATCTGAAAGTGGAATAGGCACTTACTAAGTAGCAAGGTAAGAAAGACATTCTAGGCATAGGAGAAACCATGAGCAAAGGTACTGAAATATAAAGTAGCCTTACAGGTTCAGGGAACTGCAAGCTGTTCATTCTGACTGGAACTTAGGATGTAGGGGAAAGAACAAGAGCTAAGAGTGAAGAAGCAGGCTGAGTCCAGGTCACGAAGGGACCTACGTGCTAGACCAAGAACTTGGGGATTTATCCTCTAGGAGATGATGAAACGCCCCTAAACGTTACTAGCAAAAGATGATATGCTCAACCTATGTCTCAGAATCCACTCCTATACGTGGAAAATGGGAAGACAGGCATCAGGACTTCCACCCTGGAGCCCCATGTCTGTGAGCCGGTGCCCCTGGTTCTGAAGCATTATTCACTCCAACAGGAGCAGAATGATGTTTGAGGAAGAGGCCTGCCCAGAAGCCTCTTTTGCATCCCTCTGCTAGTGGTACCCAGCACACAGCCTGTTACCCATAGGAAGCAGAGAACAGCAAGTAGGGGCCTTTCACCCAGTTTCTCTTGAGAGACACAGCAGAACAGCCACTCGCCCCTTACTACATAAGGAAAGCCCTTGTTTCTCTAGGATCACCTGGTTTCCAGAGCCTATGAGAGGCCAACCTCCTAACTACTGACTTTAGCCTCTCTTTATGACCCTGGCTGCTTTCATCCCTTCTTTCCTTCTTTCCTCTCTCTCCTTCCTCCTTGACACTCTGCTGGTGCTAGACAGCAATGAATCCCCAAGACCACCAGGAAGATGACTAGTACTTAAAGGGCCTACCTCCCACACAGTTCACCAAGATGTCTGCATTTAATCCCAGCCTAGAAATCTATCTTATGGCAGAAGCAAGTTTGGGAGGAGAGGAATTTGTTTGCAGTGTGAGCCAAGGGAATCTTTGTGTTTGTCTTCTCTGAATTTGACTTGATCATGTATGTGGACAGACTCTTCAAATTTTTCTCCTGTGATATTTAAATAAAGCCACTTCTATAGCCTCCCTACTTTATCCCCAAGGCATCAGCTTGGAGAAACAAGGTGTGTGTGTTTGAGGCATGCCATTTTCTTTATATGATTTGTAGAGGTGACTGGCCTCAAGTCCCCCCCGTCATATTGTTCTGTCCTGGGCCCAGGCTTCAGGTATGATGAGACTCGTCAAGAGCAATGTGGACAGAGAGGCTTGGCCTGTGCGCTGGCCTGGCCTGACCACCACGGCTGCTGCTTCTCACTCTAGCATTGTAGCAGGACCAGTTTTGAGGAGAAGAATGCAACAACTACTTTGTTTCTGCTCTGCTAGAAAAATATTCTTTGTTCCAATGATTTACAGACTCTCTCGGCTGTCTCTTTTAATCAATTTAGATGTCTAGACACCTATTTTTACCCCTCTGTTGAGGACATCTTGTCTGACAAGAAAAGGAAAAAACAAAACAAGAATTCTTAGGCATAAAGAATTTGTCTTGGTGAAAGTTAACTATTTGTATACATTTCTGTCTAACTCCATACTCATACTCACTCACTCTACCACACTGACCAATGGAGCTGGTTTCATCTTAAGTTTGACAGACCAGCTCACAAGGCTTGCTGAAAGAAGCTGCCCCTGCCCCACCCTACCCCTGCTCTCTGTACCGTTGTCCTAAGAGGCTGTTGGATTTGATAGGGTGCTGGCTGAAGTACTCAGTCAGCTGTTCTTGCAAATCCAAAGACAGTGTCATCTGAGGACTTTGAAGGCCCTGGGATGAGTAAGCCCATGGCTCTGGTGTGGTAGGTATAGGCCCCCTGGAGTCAGGTTTGGGAACCAAAGCTCAGTCCTCATTCATTCATTCCCCGGATAGTTATTGAGCACCTGTTGTTTGTCAGCCACTGTGCTAGGCACCATGCCATATACTAGGGATAGAGCAATGAATAAAAGGGACATAGCCCCTGTCCCCATGGAGCTTATAGCCTTGAGACTGTTGAAAACTGGGGATTCACATCTGTCTGTCTTAGCCTAAACAACTGCTCACGCATCTGGAGCCAGGCAGGGCCACGTGTGGGTCTGTCTTCAGGTCTATGGCAGATGCAGAGCTGGGCTCCCAGTGACATAAGAATTTAGAAACTTGACAGAGGGCATTCTGAGGACACAAAACTAATTAAAATAAAATGCATAGCTTTCTAAAACTACTGATGGAGTTCCTCCTAAATAAGGGGGATATTCAGGATCACAAGTAGATCTTAGCATAACACCAGGATTCAGAGAGTATGAGTAGGTAAAACAGAACTTGACCATTTTCTGTTTTGTTTTCTTGAATGTAGGTGAATTCTAGAGAGCTGGAGACTTTACTATAGGATACCATGGTTGCATCTATGATAGGTGGATAGATGGATAGCTAGATTTGGAGAGGGGGCAAGAAACTGCTATAAAACCTTTTTCTAGTTTATTTCTATTATTTGGTGTCATGGTTTTGGTATGGTCAGGGAATGAGCTATTCCCATATAAATGAATTTTGCAGATGACCAAACTTACCTTTAAAACATGATGTTTAGAGCCAGCCCTGATGGCCTAGTGGTTACACCTAGTTCAGTGCTAACCACTTCAGTGGTCCAGGGTCATTTCCTGGTCATGGAACTATACCACCCACCTGTCAGTTGCCATGGTGTGGCAGTGGCTCACACAGAAGAACTGGAATGACTTACAACTAGGATATACAACTATGCACTGGGGCTCTGGAGAGAGAAACAGGAAGATGGGCAACAAACATTAGCTCAGGGTGACTCTCCCTGCAAAAAAAAAAATAACACGATGTTTATTTAACATTAACTATTTGTGATCATTTTTAAATATTACAGTTTTCTGCCTTCTTAAATTATACTTAATATATTATATATTTTTTGATGCCATAAAAAAATGAGTGCCTACTATAGTGTTAGGTACGTGAGAATTATCATATATATGGAAGCAAATTTTTAAATTGTAGGATACTAAGTAAAGGTAATGGGTTATAATTAATAAAATGTTTTACTTGTTATGCTCTCAAGACCAACTGAAAAGGGTAGAGATATTTACTTTTACACTAAATGATTCCAGGCAACTTTTTGAATTCTCATTTCTTCTTGAAATAATTTTAATTCCCACCCCTTCACTAATAGTGTCAGCTGATGCTTCTTCCTGTTGTCAGTTTACCTATCTCCAACAGTCTCCTTCTAATTTGCTGATTCCAATCTACTGTAGGCTGGAAAACCACTTGTATTAGACTTGCTTCTGAAATATGACTTGGTAGACTGAAGTGGAGCTTGCAGAACTTACCTGTGAGTAACTGACATGAGTTTTGTTGAAAGACTGGGCACTCTGTGAGGGTAGGGGTGTCACTGACTTGTTCATTACTCCATTCCCAGTGCCTCACACTACACTTGGCGAGAGTAGATGCTCAGTAAATATTTGATGAATGGACTAATTTGTCTGCCCAGCAGCCTACTTGCTCGCTTCCTGGTTCTTGGCTGTATTCCAGGTGGTCACAGTTGGAGGAAAGGGGCCCTCCGAGTGAGTAGAATCAGGCTGTTTTCCATATAACATGATAAACTCTCCACAGTTCTTCCTAGCCACTCTCCTTGGGATCCTATGAAGTGAGTACAGCAGTTGTCATGGTACAGATGTGAAACCTGCAAACTCTCCCCAGGCCTATTGCATTTCTAGACCAGACTTAGGACTACTCAGTACCCAACTTCTACTTTCCTTTTTTTCTTCTTTAATTTAACTGTTGAGGAAAACTATTCAGGTCTTACCAAGGATTAACTTTATAAATATATTATACATGACAGCATTTGTTTCAAAAATGTAAGACCAGATTTTCAGGCACTTAAAACCCGGAAGGCAGCTGACTGCAAGACCATCACAAGACAATGCTCATTTCGGAGTCACATGTTCCAGCAGTTCACTCCTGAAAGTCTAGCCCCATCACCAACCATTCCTCTCGTTCAAGTTCTTATGACTGATAGTTTGAGACAAACCCTTGGCACAACCCAACACATAACCAAGAACTGGTTATTTGATACCTAGCCAACTAGAATATAGGTTTTTGAAGAAAGACCTTTTGTGTTGGTTTAATCTGTGTATGTCAGTTGGTTTAGTCCATTTAGAATGGCTATATTTCATACTCATCTTCATGTGGGCTGGCAAAGTCGTGTGAGAAGCTGGCTGGCAGCCAGTCATGAGAATGAGCTCAGCCTGGTGACAGAGAGCCCCTCTGCCCGGGAAGGGGTAGCCTCATGAGTCTGATACCCTGGATGGGCCTGAGAAGTGAGAGAGAAGCCAGCACTCAGAGTCATAAGAGTTTTCCAGGCCCAGCTCCACCAGTGACTGGCTGGGGGGACCTGGAACAAGTCTCTTAAACTTTCTGAGCATTAGATTTCCTCTTATAAAAGAGTATAGTTATCCTTGTCTGCTCACTTCAGAAGGTGTTTAGAGATTCAGATAATGTAGGTAGAGGGGCTTTATAGACTATTGAGTACTGTCTCTGCCAGTGACAGGCTTCCTGCTGTGTTGGATTTTGCTGAGGTTCTGGTGATGTGTTGTTCCAGAAGACTTTACACTCCTTCAAACCAAGTGAGAGACCAGTGTCACCTACCAACCACAAAGGGGGAAGATCTTTTCTAGACCTTTCTTTACAACCAGTCCAGAGAACCCTGAGTTGGTGCCCAAGCCCAACTTCCTTCTAGGGTAAGAGACAGCTTATCACTAAATCTATTCTTTAGGGATGTCTTAGTCAGTTTGGACTGCAATAACAAAGTTCCACAGTTCCAAAGTTTCTCACAGTCCTGGAGGCTGGAAGTTTGAGATCAGGGTGCCAGTCTGTTGAGGTTCTGAGGAGGGCCCTCTTCCAGGTTTCAGACTACCAGCTTCTCATTGTATCCTCAACTAACATAAAGAGAACTGGAGAGCTCTCTGGGGTCTCTTTTATAAGGTCACTAATCCCTCATGAGGGCTCCACTCTCATGACCTGATCACCTCCCAAAGGCGTCACTTCCTGATGGCATCACATTGGGGATTAGGATTTCAACATATGTATTGAGGGGGAACACAAACATTCAGTCTATAACAAAGGACTAGATATGTAGACCTAAGGCAACATGATGTGGAGACCACTGAGGCCTCCAAGTCAGAGAATGGCATCTGTACCTCATGAGAAGAGATGTGGTGTGATTCTCCCCCAAGGCAAGGCACAGATGAGTTTGTTAGCTAGGGACCCTCTATGGTTTTGATTCATTCATTCCAGTAACTTTGATGACTCTAGCCCTCCAGCAGAGCAATGGAGGGCATAACAGTAAAGGACACAGTTCCTTCCCTCTGGAACTGGGAATTAAGCTACAGACACCTAAATATGTAATAGCTGCTGCCACGTCCTTGGGTTGAAAAAGAGAGGCTGTCTCTGGCTGTGTTGCCTGGGAAGACTTCCTGGGCTTAAGGCTTTCCTTAAGTGCTTTGAGGGAAGCTCATCCTGGGTCTGAAGCAGGAGCCCACAACACCAGCCTATTAGCTTTGGCCCTTTCTGCTGTTTTCAAATTGACAAGTCTAGCACAACAGCCTCAAAACACACACACGGAGTAAGCTAAGCCTCTGCTTCTCTCTGCCACTTACCTATGTTTCTTGGACTGTGCCTCTGCTGAGATTTTCTTTTCAGAGCTGTCAGAATGCATTTCCTACCCCGCCACCACAAGATCCTGGCAGGTATCCCCAGCACTGTTTGCATAGCTCTCTCCTGTGCAGGTAGGGCCAGGGAGAGGCTGCAGCAGTGGCTTCCCAGGTGGCATGAAGCTTGCTGACGAGTCCCAGCCAGAGCAGGGCCTGCTGCTGCCATACCCCCTGTTCTAATGAGCAGCCCTTATGGTGAGGTAGAGGTGGGACAATGGAAAGCATTAATTAGGCCTCACACTGGGAGGGGACTTCTGGTCCTGCAAGTGTATAGGAACCAGATCTTACAGGAGAAGTCTCAGCAGCAGAGCTGGTGAGCTAACCAAATTCTCATAACTAACATTGGTGTTTACATTGTGGTCACAGGCACTTTCTCATTTGATCCTCATCTAAACCTTGAAGGCTGCCATCTACCCCTGTTTTATAGAAAGGACCATGAGGTTCAGATTTGTTAACTGACCAGAGCCAGGCCTAGATCCCAGGGCTACCTAACACCATGCATCCTTGAGCCTGCAGATTCATGGCTTATGACCACTGAGAGACAGTTGACCCAGTCAACTCTGAAATACACCCGGTTAGTGAGGATAGCCTTTCTAACATTCTGGCTGGTGGCAATGAGGAATCAGTTAGAGCTGTGTTATGGACTGAAATGTGTTCCTCCAAAATTCATATGTTGAACCTTAACCTCCAATGTGACTGTACTTGGAGATAGGGCTTTTAGGAAGTAATTAAGGTTAAATGAGGTCATAGGGTAGGGTCCTAATGCAATAGGATTGGTGGCCTTATAAGAGGAGGAAGAGAGAAAGAGATCTCTCTTTCCACACACACTCAGTGAGGAAAGACCATGTGAGAACACAGTGAGGTGTAAGTCTGAAAACCAGAAAGAGAGCTCTTACCAGACCCAACCATGCTGGCACCCTGATCTCAGATTTCCAGGCTCCAGAATGGTTAGAAAATAAATTTTTGTTGTTTAAGCCACTCAGCCTATGGTATTTTGTTATAGCAGCCTGAGCAGACTAAGACAGGTTAGTACTGAATCTAAGAGCTGCTTCTCCCTGCCTAAAATTCCTCCACCTACAATTTCCGGGTGCCCAGATTTGATGCAGCCTTGAAGGTCCAACGCACCTTCTCAGTGCAGCCTTCCACACTCATCTAAGTAAGGAGTAATCTCTCCCTCCCTTGGGGTCCCCCAGTTCTTCCTTATTCTCCCCTCTCTGATGACCCAGGCTCCTTTGTATTATTGTCGTTTGTGTACATACCTCATCTCCCTGAGAGCTAAAGCATGATTCCTTTCTGCGTCTTCTATAGCACCTGGCATAGGAAGCACTTAGTAAATGTCTGCTGAATTTAGAGCTCTCTTCTGGCTCTCTTGGTACATCCAAGTTATACTTCACCTAGTAGAAAGCACAAAGATTGGAGCCAGAAGGCCTAGTGGGTGTCAGGGGTCAGCAGATGAAAGAATCAGCATGTCCACTTGTCTACTCCAGATTCTTTCTTTCTTTCCTTTTTTTTTTTTTTCTTTACCAGATTCCTTTTTAATGCCAGCATTCAGATCCTCCTGGCTGTCTTTGTACCAGGCTATAGCACCCACTGGCAACATACAATTTTGCTTTTTCTAAAGCCCCTTTCGTTTTTCTAAAATTTCCCAGAATTTTAATAATGTTAACAGTTCCAAAAAGAAGAAGAAATGTGAGTCTTTCCCTCTCCTTCTCTCTCCCTTCTATCTCCTCCTCTCCCTCCCCACCCCCCCCCCAATCCCTCACCAATGATACTAAAGGAAAAAGTGGTGACTACCAGGGCATTTGGGTAAAAGGTGCCCTTCTTCAGTGATTGTAGAATTATGCCCAGTAGCCTCTGCTTAAAAGACCAGAGGAGTGGCCTTGTGCCCATGATCCTGTCTCCAGAGAATGATCAAGGACAGATCCAAGAAGGCCTTGGAGTACTCTCTCTTATGTTCTAATACAGTCAAATAGTTTCTGTATGATTTGTTTTAAATTCAAAATGTAGGAATCTTATTTTCAGTGAGAAAGAATATCTGTAAAGATCCAACATCTTTGGTCACGTTCTCTTTATTTGGGTACTAGTAACACAGTATGTTCACTTTATGAAAATTGAGCTATTCACTTAATTGCTTAATGGGTGTGCATGTTATATTTCAATACAAAGTGGGTTTTTTTTTTTTAATTCACCACTTTAAAACCCAGAGCAATTGAGCAGTTTGTCCAGGGTCACACAACTAGTTGGTGACTAGAGTAAAGGCAGGAACCCAGATCTCTTAGTTCTTTAGTTAATACCTATTTTAGAATTGCACCTAAGAGCAAGTGGAAAGTTCAATTTCAATCTCTTTTGATCTGAATGTTGCTGGAAATTCCCTTGGTTTCCTTGGAGCCCTGCTCTGCATCTGAAAGTGAACATCATACTTGAGAGGGGATTTCTCATTATTATCAGGGCATACCAGCTGCCTACCTGCTATCTCTGATGATTTTGACCACCAAAGAAATCTAGAGCCAGGCCTCTCCCTCCCCTTGGTGCAGTGCTCTGGAAAGGGGCTCTGTGGAAGCCCCTTTATGTTTATATTGGCCTTTGTGCCCTGAAAGGAGGGTCAGCTGGCCTAGCCAAGCTCAGGGTGGTGCCCACCTTAGGCCTGGCGTCCCACATAAAGTAGAGGAAGATGGCCACAAATGTTAGCTCAAGGCCAGTCTTCCTCAGCAAAAGGAGGAGGATTGGCAGCAGATGTTAGCTCAGGGCTAATCTTCCTAAAAAAAAAAAGGCATCCCTTTGTCTGGATAAACATCAGTTATTGATTTAGTTATAGCTCCATCAGGAAGACAGATAGAGGGAAAACATATTGTAAATATGAGATTTCCCTTAATTGTGTGTATTCCTTTCATTCAGCAACACGTTCATGTCCTATGATGACTCTCTATTGACTTTCTACTGACTTTGGAAAGCTTGAGCGGTCAAGTGACGTTTGACCACTTTAGGGCCTGGGAGTGAATAACTAGACGAAACAAAACTGAGCCCTACCTTCACCCCCTATCTGTCAAAAGCCTCTCAGGCAACTCTCTCCCAGTGCCTCAGGCCCTGAGAATCAAGGTCAGGCTGTGTGCATCCCAGCCTTGCCTCCCTGCCCCTACAGAAAGTGCTTTAGCCTAGCTCAGCTGACCATTCAGCTATGCTCATGACATCAAGCTGCCACCCCTCTGTGCCACAAGCCCACCTGAGTTACCCAGGAGTGGTCTCACCCACCATGCCTCAGTGCTACAGGATGGCCCTTCCTGGACCTCCTAATCCTGTTTCCCCAACAATGTTTGAAATGTGGTTTGAAGGACAGTGCCAACTAGATGTCCTTCTCTAGCTTACAGCCAAGCCAGGGGGTATGGCTCTCACCAACCCTGGTGGACCCCTTACCTGTAACCTGGTTAAGTTCTGCCATAGGTGGTCCTATGGGTGGAACTCCTTGCTCCAAGGTAACCAAACTTCCTACCTCCATTTGTGTCTTCTGCAGCCCAGGTACTTAAAAGTAGTGGCCTCTGGCGGGTCATCTCACTACACTGCTGCTGACCTCTGTAAACTCACTTTATCAAAAGGCAACTGACAGCCAGCTCTGTTCCTGGAGCAAACTGACAGGCCCCTAAGGGACTCTGCTTTACCCCAGAAAGGGTCAGGAGACTGGGTAGAGTAAGTTCCGGTTAAGCTCTCATGTTCTGTGCTCATTTTCCAGGAACCAGGTGTTGCTGTCTTTGAGTTAACATACTGGCCAGTTTAATATCTTTTCAATTAGTGAATCTTCCAATAATAGTATTTTAACAATGAAGTTGCAAAGAAAAAACTTGTTCTTAATTTTTGTCCAAAGCGGGGAAGGAGACTTCTAATAATGATATCGTTATAAATTCTAAAGTGGTGATCATTTGGCTGTGCTACAAAATTTATAGATAATAACTAAAATAAAGATTTAAGTAAATGTTTTATCAATAAAGTACATGATAGGGCATATTTTTCTCAGCCAGTGTCAGAAATGGCAGCACATAGCCATGTGCTGAATTGTCACACTGAGAGTCTTTAAAATTCCTGCTGGATTTGAAGGTATTAACAAGTCCCTATCAACATTCTCTAAAGGTTTTTGATGTCATTTTAGCTATTGAACTAAAATATGTGAACTATTACTTTGTTGATTTTGTTCTTAAACCAAACTGCATTATCATCTGAGAGTGTGTTCTTAAAGTATTGTTAAAAGTGCTTTGAAAACTTGTAAATCCCTGTAATTTATGTTTCTCTTGCCTCTGCTGTTTCATTCTGTCCTTCTGGTTTTAATTTGAATGCAGTCCCGTCTGGGTGTGTACCTGTAAAATTGTGTTTTTCCAAGTACAATTTACAGTCCTGACCTTAGATTTTACAGTGTTCCTAACCTTCCATGAGCTTCCTCCTATACCAAGAATTGAGCTTTGGGTCACCCAGCTCTTTCATATTAGAAGTGTCTAGTCAGGGTTACTTGAAACAGATCTGATTTTGACATTTCTTAGTTTATCATGTAGGCCTAGGGAGTAAATTAGGAGGGCTTCCCTGCAAGCCCATTAATTGCATTGCCCCATTTCTTAAAATGTACACAGTTGTAAACCTAGACTGCTTGAAGACAACAGTCTCATTTATCTAAACAGTTCTCCTTTTAGCTCAATGGCACTGATGGAAACACAGATAAGGAGTATGGATTGGGGGAAGGATCTTTTGGAGACTGCTTGCTGAAACCGTTCCCATTCCCCTTACAATCCCCTTTTCTTTCCAGGGCTTGTCTGCATACAGAATAGATCTGTCTACATTCAGTATATATCATGAGCTAGGCTAGAGGAAGATGGCTGTGGGCAGGGCTAGAGGAGTGGGTATCTTTCTTGTCAGTGATCTCTTTGCAGATTTTAAGGAATATGGCTACTCTGCGTGTATGGTGGGGAGTTGGGGTGGGGAGGTGCACTTTGTTAAAGCAGTGTGTGTGAATCCATTTCATAGGCATCCTCTCTCCATAGCAGCTGTACCCTTTATCATGGATTATAATAATTGTTAAATGGCTGCATAACTTTTGGAATATTTTCCTTAGGTTAGGAAATGAGATTAATTTATTTTCTGCTCCTTTCAAATATCACTTAAATTAAGCTCTGGTGAGGAGTTAGGAGCCTTTTTTTTCCTCCTTACACTTCTTCAGCGTCTTCTCCATGGTTCTTACTGACACTGTCCTGGGGGTGTGAGGGGTCGGGAGGTGGTGAAGGCGAGGGCTGTTTGGCAGTTGACCTGGGATTCCTCCTCTGTTTCAGGTAATTGTACAGTCTGGCCGCCACCCGACGGTGCTGCAGAAGCTCTGCCAGTTGCCCTTCCAATATTTCAGTGACCCACGGCTGATCAAAGTGCTGTTCCCTTCACTTATCGCTGCTTGTTACAACAATCATCAGAACAAAATCATTCTGGAGCAAGAGATGAGCTGTGTTTTACTGGCCACGTTCATTCAGGTACCTTCTGTGTTATGCCTAATTCTCTGGCTTTATGTATAAGCTAATGTGATTGAAAAGTAAAAGTGAACCAGCTGTTTATTCTTGCCATCCACAGTACATTTTAAAAACTTCACATGTTTCTGTGCTTGAAAATTAATTTCTAAAATATCAGGAGAGCAAAACTGGGGTTGTGTGTTGTATAATTTCTACTTGGAGGATTTCAAGCAAAGGATATTTTTCCAGTTAATGAAATGGTAAACATGCACTAAGGAAATATTTTTAAAAGATTGCCGACTTCTTTAAGTCTGCTCCATTCACCTTGCTTTTAGAATAGTTATAGGGAATAGACAGTGATCGCTCAAGAACAAGTAAAACTTCAGTTTATTTTTAAATTTTTAAATATATATATACACACACACACACATACATCTTTGTGTGTAATAAAAACCTATCATATTGCTTTTTTAAAAAATCTAAAACTTTTAAGTACTGCCTTACATTTTTCTGATCCAGTTAAATTCTGTAAGACTAGAATCAGAATTAGTGCTGTAGCAAAGCAAAGCAATGTTTTTGTATCTAAGTTAACTCAGTCAACTGACAGGAGAAAAATCAAGTTGGCTATTCTTTAACATTTGCTAATAGTTAATCCTCTGATATTTTTTCCCTATCATTGTAGATCATTATTTGCTGAAAATCTTCCATCATAAAACCAATGTGTTTTTGCTCCATGATGCATATGTGATTAATAGACAATGTTTTCTGTTTATAATAATGAAACAGAAAGCAGATCTCTATATTAGTATTGTTCTTTACTCTGGCTAATACACCTATATCACTGCTGAAAGGGTGTGGTAGTGCCCCGCTGGTTGAGATGGCTAAAGAGGCCCCGAACCTTCTTCCCCTCAGACAGCAGTTAGTGCTTTACATTTTTTAAACTATCCTCTATTAAGCGATCAACTTAGAATAAACACAACTATATCAATTATATTTAGAAAGTTTTATTTTCAGCTTAATTGTTCTATTTGAGCCTGGGTTCCATTTTCTGGAAAAATTTTCAAGGTTATTCAGATCTATAGGTAGGGTATGGATTTTCAAAAAATGTCTTATTGTTAAATTAAAATCTTAATAAAGTCTTATATAACCATCATATCAACATTCAAGATTCTTCATATATTCTTAGAGCCTTAGGATTAAATTAAATAGAAAATACATTATAAAGAATTTTAAGATTGTGATCTTTTTAAATTCAGATTATTCATTCTTTCATTCAACAGATAATTTTTGAGTGCCTGCAGTATGTTAGGCACTGCTCTAGTTGGATACAGAAATCAATAAGACAGATAAAAATTCCTGCCTTTATAGATCTTTCATTAAAGTGGGTCAAACCAAAAACAAATAAATAAGTAAAACAAATAGCATGTCAGATGGTGTTAAGTGCTGTGGAGAAAAGTAAAGCAGGAAAGGGGGCTAGGGACTGCCATTGGGGCGGCGTGCAGAGAGGCCTCAACCAAGACAGTGATAGCTGAGCACAGACAGTGTTGCATCTGTACCAGCTTAGTCCCTTACATTTTCAACTGCTTGGAAAACAATTTATAAAATACAAATGATATCAGAATCTAAAGTGAAGATCATATATATTACTTGTTTTCATCTGGTATTGATCTCAAAGTACTTCTAAATCTACTCTTTTTCTATTACATTTAATACATATTTAAATGTAGTTTAATGAAATGTAATACATTTAACATACATTTTAACAAATTTTGTAAATGCTACAGAAATTTATTGCAATTTTCTTGCTTGTTTGAGACAGTGTTAGTGGAGTTAAATGAAGTGGGTTTTTTCTATAAATAATTATGCTCGAGGGGATGAATATACATTGGATTTTAGTCTATAAAATGGTTCTTCAAGGTCTCCATGTGTTAGATTCTTAATAGTCACCAGAAAATGATATTAAAAATAGGAGCTGATAGTTTGTTATAGATTTCTGCAAATTTACATATTATATAAGACATTTTTCACTTTCCATCTAAAAGTAAAATTACCAGACTTTAAGATTTAGCTGCAGAATATATAAGGGCTTTTATAGTTATGCTTTTAAAAAATGTTAAAAATCTGTCAATATTCTAAGACAATAAATTTGGCTAAAGCATTTAGTTTGTTAGATGCAAAATAAAGTTGTAGTTTCCACAGTAGGCTGCAACCTGGCCCTTGGTGATACAAGATTCAACAGTCATCACTATTTATTTTTAATTTATGAGAACCTGAACTACATAACATCAGTTTCTTCGGCTTTTATATTTAGGCTCCAAAGTATTCATGCCAAAATAGTTGTCTCGGAATTCAGAACCATTTTTTAAGCCACCCTCAGCAAAATTCTCTTTTCATGGCATTGGAATAAAAACACGTTTTTCATCTCATACAGGATTTTGCACAGACTCCAGGTCAGGCAGATAACCAGTCTGATCAGTCCAAAGGTACGTCTCTGTTGATATGAAATATCTTGCATTTGTTAGCTGAATGGACATGTTTCTCACTCCTCCCTATGGAACCGTTAGAGAAATCAACTTATTCTATCACCTAAAATATTTGAGATTCAGATATCAAGGATAATTCAGTGAGTAAAGAAATTGATTTTGTAATCAGAATATACAGACAAATCTATGGAAGTAAAAGAAAAGCACAAAACATCTTTGTGTAATTTATACTCACCTCATGCAAGATGTAATAAATGGTGAATAATTACTGAAGAGCCACTTTGTGATGCAGGAGACAATCAGATCATTAATATTGACCTACATTACTCATATAAACGCTAAAATCACATAGGTTTTACCCTGTGCATATTCAGAATAAAATTACCAATAATAGTAGCCCATATTTTCCCCCTTAATTCAAGTACACGAATTTTTTCAATTAAAAATGTAAAATTGTTTTATATGGAGAAGACAGCCATCAGATTAGCAGAATTCAAGTGCCAAAAAATTAATAAGCTTTTTTTCCTGTAGCATTCCTACTGAGGTGTTTCCTGTGATCAGAGCTGGAGATATAGAATTGTAAAGTGAATTTTTATTTTTTTAAATATTCTGCTACCCAGACTGTAATTGAGAAGTACAAGTTGCTCTTTGTCTGGCTGCATGGCGGTATCTCTGATTAATGAGACCCTAATCCAGATTTTCCCTAATTCTTCCATTAGTTTGATAGTCTTTAAAGTGGCCAGAGACAGCAGAACCCTCTGGGGCACCCACCAAGTTGCCCTTACTTGCTGGGGGCTCACTTTGGACTCTGTCACACACACACCAAAAAAAAGTTATCTATAGTGAGCAGGTGTTGAAAAATACCTAGAAGAGAATATAACTAAAATTGTAACAATATCATGAAAAATTGTCATGTTTTATTGACTCAGCGAAGTAAACAGAAAGCTATGTTCCTTTTTAGAAATTCAAGTCAACATCATAGTCAGCACCATTTGTCTAAGTCAGAATTAGTGTGCAAGTTCAGTTCTGCCCTCAGTCACAGCCTCTTTTTTTAAAAGCTATTGATCAGCATAATGTGTTATTTCTTACAAAACAATTTTTTTAATTTTTAATATGTGAAAATACCTAGAAAACCTTCTAATGTATTTAGTTTTAATTATACAGCAATTTTTTGCCAGTAAGAAGTACAGACATTCTTTTTTCCTTCTCTTTCTCCTGACCTTAAGGATGAGTCACCATTTGCTTCATATCTGGCAGGCGGAGTCCTTGGGCTGCCTGTGTGCTCAGTGGGCTGAGGCCCGTGGGAGTTTTGACCTTCTTTCTTTTCCCAGGGACCATCTTCTCTGAGTTTCATGCTTTCCCCAATTAACATAGGCTTAATCCACAAAACAGCAAATGGAGAATTGGTCTCTGCTTTCCTCAGAAAGAGTCATCACTATATTGGTGACAGCTCATAATATGCTTACTTGATTTAAAAAAATGATAATGCCTCATTAAGTTGCCAGTTTGCACCTTAGACATCTGTTCCCCTTTTGCTTAGATTAAGTGCCCATAAAATGTTTCAAGATGTTTTGAGTTCATTGCCCAGGTGAACCTCTAAATTCTAAGTGTTAAAGCAGCTTCTGGTAGCACCATGTTCTTAGTGCCGAGGAAGAATTCTGGTTTTCAAATACTCCTTGCTCAATGACTGCCCAGCTCTGTGTTTGTTTTGCCTACATCGATAGCCAATAAAGCTAATTGTTCCCTCTGAATGCCAGATTTGAGCATTTTAAAGTTATATTTAAACTAAAATCATGCTTTAAATTAAACAGACTATTTTAGAAAACAACTGTGAAATTTATGTACAGACTTACCCTTTCAAGGATGGAATATATGACTATCATTTTATTTTGTTCAACATGCTTATTTTTTCTCTATTTTCTTACTCTGGAGTCCAAAACCAATTCTTTTTTTGTAATCTTTTATGTAGGGGTTAATGTCTGAATATGTTAGAACAGAATAGATTATGATTAAAATATATATTATATATTTTATACTATAGATATAGATTGATCTTACATAAACTTGTATCATAATTTATTTGAAGTGTATGTCTCCACTTTGTACTCAGATATCAAAATAATTTTTTTTTTTTTGAGGAAGATTAGCCCAGCGCTAACTGCTGCCAATCCTCCTCTTTCTGCTGAGGAAGACTGGCCCTGAGCTAACATCCGTGGCCATCTTCCTCTACTTTATATATGGGATGCCTGCCACAGCATGGCCTGTCAAGCGGTGCCATATCCGCACCCAGGATCCAAACCTGCAAACCCTGGGCCGCTGAAGCGGAACCACGTGCACTTAACTGCTTTGCCACTGGGCTGGCCCCTCAAAATAATTTTAATTTCTTAAACTTTGAAGAAGTGAACTCATTTTAATTCAACTCTTTTCTTTTCTTCTCTCAGGAAAATGCCTTGGTTCCCAAGACTATCTTGAGCTGGCTAACAGATTTCCTCGGCAGGCCTGGGAAGAAGCCCGACAGTTTTTCTTAAAGAAAGAGAAAAAATAAATGTTTTGGTTGATTTTGTATTTGGGTACTCTCATTAATATTTTAAATTGTTCAAACAAACGTTCTGTTTCTTAAACTCATTTTCACATGTTTATACTCTCCCTGGCACTGTAGATATGGTATATACTTTGCACTATTTATAATGACTGTAGATACTTTAATGTTCTTTCTAATTCTGCAAGTTGAATTTATCTCATTTATGCACCGTATTTTGGAGTTTGGTAACTTCCATCCTATGATAATATATACTTTGTATTTGTAATATGGGTGAAATTAGACATAAAATTAGCAAGTCTCTTTTGTTCTTCTTGTAATAAAATAACATTCTGTTTGCAATGGTGACTTTTGTTGTTAAGGCAATACAAATTTGAAAAGAATGTTAACTCCAACTCCAGAAGTATCTTAAAGACTTAAAGTCAACCTGCTATAAATTTCCCTTTTTGGAGTAAAGATGTTTGTAACACTTTTACATTCTGTTATGTAATACATTTTAGCGGCTATTTGAAATGAATTTGGAGCACTGTATTCCTTGGTCTGCCGAAACTTCCCTAGCAGCCAATACTGAGCCTCCTATAGCATTGCTGAACTGAAATTATTTTCCAGAGTAAAAATTAGTGATCCAAGAAGATCAACCACAGTGAATCACCTTGAAATTTTCTCAAATAACTGTAAAATAAAGCAACGCTGAAGTAAAAGTAAAACAGGTCCCAATGGCTCTGAATAAAAGTTTTAAACCACTTCAGTGCGCGGCTCACAGTGAAAGTGAGAAATGCTTGCGCGGAGAGTTTTCATGTCTTGTTCTCACCGTTTCTCCACCGTAAGCCAATGGTCAGTCCTAAGCCGTTCACTGAGTGACATCGGTAATAATTCTGTCGGCTAAGGATCAAACATCACCAAGAAAAAAGATCTGGTTGGAAACAATTGGTCTGAATATGTATCAGATTCAAGACTATGGGAGGGAGGCTGGAAAAATGCAGGTTTCTTAAAAACAAACTTACCTACCTATTGTTCAGGACACTTCTTTTGGAGCCTCACAAAGCTGCCAAGTTACGTATGTGCTGTTGTTACTTCTTTGCAAATCGAGAGAAAATAAATTAAAAAAAAAAAAAAGGCTAACGCATCCTTGTGCGCTCCGTCCTCCCGCAGCCGCGGGGCCCCGCGTCTTCCGCATGCTAGGGCGGCGGGGTCGCAGCCTAGCCGGGGCCCCGACCCGAGAGTCTTCCCGGGGCCGGAGGGCCGGGACCGCCAGCTCCGAAGCCAGTGGGACCGGCTCTCGGGAAGCTCCTCCCGCCTCGGCGGAGCCCACACCCAGGGCTCGGGCGGCGACTCGGCCGGGAGCGCCGGGGAGCAGGACCCAGGACCCACGACTCCCGCCGCGGCGCGCGCAGAAACACCTGGAGCCGCGCGGCGGGGCTGTGCGCCTCGCCCCGGGAGGCCAAGGGGCCGGGCTCCGGCGCCCGCACCCTCCTCCCGGACGGCGGCCCCGGCTCCACGGCGACCCGAGGTAGCGGGAGGAGGCAGGTGTTCGTGCCTGCTCCTTCGGCAACCAGCAGCCGTCCAGGGCGCCCCAACCAGGAGATAGTTCCCAAATCCCGTTTGCCCCAAGCGTCTTGTGGTGTGGACGCAGAATCCCTGTAGCTGAAAGGAATAATCAAATATTTATAGGATTTCCTGCAAGAAGCTCCACAATAGAATATACTTATCTGGTCGGAAATTTGCCAAAAAACCATAAATAATTGAGCTAGCTGTGATTAACCTCCCAGAAACGATACCAGAATTCGCAATTAAACATTTAATTGAATGGTCTCACTTGTCCCCCTCGTCCGGGAGGGGAGAGGGGTTGATAAAAGACAAACCCCGGCTCCACCTGGCTGGGGAGCCTGCGAGGACCGGGTTTGGGGGCGCCTCGGTGACTCCCGACCGGCGCGGTTTCTGTAGGTCTCAAGTCTCTCCTTCAACGTTCGTTCCGCCGGGCCAGAGTGATCTAGGCTCTAACTCCCCTGGGTTTTATGACCTCTGAAGTCTCCAGGGGTGGGGAGAGCGCCGCGCGCAGGTGAGCGCCGGCACATCTTGCTCGAATTTGCGGGGACGAGTGCCACGCACTGGCTTTCTCCTGGGGCGGGGGCCGCATCCTGGATCTCTCGAGGCTCAGGGGCCACAGGTGGACCACGCCAGGAGGAGGCGAAAGGCCTCTGCTGGGTCCAGCTTGTAAAGCTGACAATGCGCCTGGGCACAGCCGGGGCCAAAGCAACAAATTCTCCCGGGCTTTAGAGCCCACAATTTGAGCCAAATAGGAAAAAGCTGCCCGAGGTCCGGGAATAGCGACATTTGAATGCCCAATGCCGTTGCCCAACCGAATTTCCTGCTCCTGGCGGCAGCTTGCTTTCCCGGGAGCTCTGCAGGGCTCGTCACCCCGGACGCCCAACAGGATGTTGGAGCCGCTTCCTGCCGAGTTCCGGATCCTCTCCCTCCCTCCAGGCAGTCGGGGGCGCCATGACCTCGAACCCTGAACCTGGCTTCTGTTGAGCCTAGGTCCGGACCTCGCCTCCCCTACTATTTTTTCCTTGCTTTCCGAGCGCGTCTGGGCAAACCACCTGGGTCACTTCTTTCAGAGCTCCTTGCCATGCTTTCTAAATTCTCGGGTCTCATTAATCTGGGAAAGGATTACTCCTCACCACCCCTGTTCTTCCACTTCTCTCTAGCTGTTCCCACGCCCCCAACACAAGGGTCTCCTGCCTTCTGTACTCAAACCACTCCCTTAAATATTCTGTTTTCCAGTCGGGAAACTCAGCCTTCCTTAACTCCTACTCCTCCGCTCACTCCCTGCTGCTGACCTTCCTGACCAGGAGGTGCCCTCATCCCAAGGCTGAACTCACCTAGCACTCCTGCGTCTCCAGCATGATTGCTGTGGGGCCCCAAACGTTCTTTATAAATTGAGCTACTTCCCACCCTACTCCACATCTGGATCCCAGTGGAGTGTTTCCTTGTGCCCTTTTTCTCTCCCCTTACACACTTCTGTCAGTCTAGCTCCATTTATCTGGATCTTCCACGCAGTCTCCATCAACAAGGTGATAGTCTATAATTGGTCACACAATCCTCGTTATTGCACTGAATCCCGTATCTTGAAAAAAGTTTACCTTTACATCAATCAGACCCATATTTAAAAGCCTCTAATCTTCCCTACATCAGCTTAATAAACTCTGAATTTCCTGCTTTTATCACAACTCCATTGGGAACTTCTCTGCAAATAGTTTATTATTCAGTCACTGTTTCCTCTCTCTATCATGCTATTATTCAGCTAATTCTCTTGTTCTCTTTGGTGAACACTTGTATGGGAAAACACAGCTAATGAAATGTGTGGCAATTTATGCCCTCCCCTCGGCAGCAGTGGCAGAATCTCACATTTTCTAGGGAACGCTCTTAGACAATACCTTATCTCAACCCAGTATTTGCAGCTCTGACAAAACTAAGCCTTAAATTATTACATATTCAAAACTGAAAGTCTGATTTCTGTTCCACAACCCATTAAATACTAAAGCTCATTGCGAATACTGCTAAAGGGACTGAATTTCCCAGAATTATGCAGCCTTTCAATATGTATTAAACTTTGTGGTATAATAGCCATAAACTTTTCCATCTCTGGGAATCCCTTTCCTGCCTCAATTACACAGAGCTATCCAAATTATTAGATAAATCTTCTGAGAAAATCTTATTCTAAAATGAATCTAGTTAAATAACTAACTTCCATTTTCCACCTATGGCCTTTTTTATTGAACTGCCTTTTACTACACAATTGGGTATCTCACTATAAAAATTCAGTAAGCATAAAATACAACACTTGTAACCGTTACAGGTAATTTAATTTACAAGGAAATCCCTACTGTATTACAGAAGATGTTTAAAGATGACCTGGGAACCAGTAAAAATTGATATTTATTAATGTAACTAACCAACCGTAGATCTGACACCTCACCAGGGACCATTGTAATAAGGTTCAAAGTCAAACCCTTTCCCTGGAAACCCACAAGGTAAACGATGCAGCTCTTTGGGTGGCTAGTAACAAACTACACGAGAAGAGCTTGTGATGTTTTCTACAGTAATACAGATAGATGCAGACATCCTAATACACAGTAACCACTTTCATCTGGGTAATTTCCCAATATTCAAAAACAGACATACTTACACAAACATCAAAAACGGGAATTAGATTTTTGATCTATGGATGACAAGGGAAGAGATGACTATAATTAGATGGGCAGAGGTTTCCATTTGTAGCATCAAAATACTGTAGTCTGTCAAAGGTAAAAATGCAGAGCTAACAACAACCATTAAGGAAATTCTTTATTCAAGAACCTATTTCCTTCTAAAAAATGACAAAATCCAATATTCTGGACAAATCAAAAGTTTTTGAAAGTAAGACTTCTGGGAAGCTTAGCCCCCTATCCCATAGCCAGCCAGAAGGTAAAAGGAAATATCTCTATGTCTGTTTGGGAGGGAATGGTCTAAGTTAAGGGAATGAAGCCTCAAAAAACCTAACTCTGATTATTAAAACCGTTTCTGGGCACTCCAGAGGTAAAGCTGGTCCTCATTAACCCTACATATCTCTTCCCTTATCTCTAAGTTTGCAGCACCATTTCCTAAGTAAGTCCTGAATAAATGGAATGTTCTATTTAATTTTTGTGCTAGCATCACCTTGACGTTCAGGAAGTAAAGTATAAATGTAGCTCAATTTTCCCACCTCCTCCCATTTTCTTTCAATAATTGCCAGCCAGTCTTCCAGCTTTCCATCTCTAATGGGGGTTGGGGTAAGGAATCCTGCCATCAGCTCTGGTGAAAAACCTACAGTGGCCTCTGGCCATCCAAGTATCCCATGGCTTTTTAACAGAAGACATCTACTCCTCTATCCAGCGACCACAGCTGCCCCTCAGACCACATTTTTCCTTTCCAGACTCTACCAGAGCTAAGATGGCAACTGTCCCCTACTCGGTTAGGGTATTGCCCTCTTTCAAAATAAATCCCGGACAAAGAAGGATATACTTGTTTGTCATTTAACTCGCGGGACAAGGAAACGGAAACCCAACACCAGAGATTCAAGAGTAGTGGATTGACGGTTAGGCTGGAAGCTTTGTGAGTCCACCAAGTGAGGGCTGGTCTGGGAAAAGAACTGTCCCAGGTTGCCAAAGGGTTAAATATTTGTGAAGGGTAAAACCTGAGCCTCCCGTTTTTTGTGCTTGCCCGGGGGCCTGCTGGAGATTCAGTATCTCTCGGTTATTTCCTGCGATCACTAAAGCCAGTTTTCAAGAAAACAAGTCGCAGGGGTTTGAAATGTCACACCAAGTGACCTGGGCACGGCATATCCAGGGGCCATTCCCAGCCCCCTTCCACCCAAGCCATCCCCCGCCCCTGCATTTCGGGTCTGGAAAGAAAATAAACCAAGGACACGCCAGACTGGTTCTGGGTGGACTTATTTTCCTCAGCAGCCGCGATCCTAGCGGGGGCTTGTTGTGGCTCCTTCAGTGTATCGCTTGCAGGTGATGCCAAATGGAGATAAGGAGCCGCCGCCCGGCCTTCTCCTCTGTCTAGACGGGGAAATTAATAAATGCAGCGAGATTGATCACGTCGCGCATCCACTCTGGGGACAGCGCCGAGGACAAGCCGTCACAGCCACCGGATCCGGCCGGGGTTGGCCCCCTGTTCGCTCACCCGCGGGCTGGCCTCGCTGCTCGGCGGCAGGACCGGGGTGGCAGGAGGGCGAGGCCCCTGGGTTACGGGTTCGGGCCTCCAGGCCGGCGGGACAAGCGTCGCCCGGAGGGCACCGGCGAAAACGGAGCGAGGGAGCCAGACCGGGCCTTCGAGGGCGCCAGGCGGGGTGCGGCTCCAGAAGCTGAAGCAAGGCTAAGAGAGAACGAGACTCGCCCTCGCGAGTCCGACCACGGGCTGGAGTCCGCCGAGCGGCAGCCACGCGAGCATCGCAGGTTTCCCGCCCAAACCCGGAGGCCGCACGCGTCCGGAGAGCTGCGGCCGCGCGGCGCCGGGGCAGGGGGCGGGGCCGCCCGCAGGAGCGCGCCGGCTTCCGGGACGGCCGCGGTGCTGCACTCGGGGCGCGCGGGCCCAGCCCCGCCCCACGCTGGGCGCCCAATGCCCGCC